>NC_089590.1:57661643-57961643 GCF_019320115.1 Miscanthus floridulus | reverse complement strand
GACACCTCATCTTCTTTCCTTGCAGAATGAACATTCCCTCGCTCTTTCGTTAATAAAAGTTCTACTAGGCGAATGGGGAAAGTGAGCCTGAATTCCGTAGTACATGCTAGAACTTACATGCCTGGGAAAAGGCTACTTACCTGGTGGGGAGGCTGTTTAACCTCCTCACAGCAGGTGTTCACTTCCACTTTCAGTGAATGCAGGAACTCCTGGCCATCATTGTACTAGAGCGTACATTAAAGATACCACTCTAGTGTTACTGTAATGAAGATTGCCCTCTCATTACAAATGGTGGATGGTGGAACTTGGAAGAAGTTCCTCAAGTGAAACATTATTTGCTGGGAATATTAGACTTCAACGATAAAAAGTGGTAAGAGATTTTTCTTGACACGTGTTCATTGTCTCCTGCCAACATAATAATTTCTTTCTTCACTTGGTACTGCTTTTACTAAGATAGATGCTTGGGAAGCAAATTAGTGGTACAGCTGTGTGGCTTATTTCAGTGCATGCCGACATCTAGAACTTAGAATCAAGTCTTCTTCATCCTCCGAAGATTATAAAATAGCACTGCTGTTTAGATAATGATGATAAGGTGGTATATTGTGTTTTTGTCCTTAAACTATTCTGGTATGTCTATTCATATCTGTGCAAATCTTTCTATCTAAACATATCACTCCATAGCTGTTTCTGTCCTTTATTTCTGCCATACGAAATCTGGCTTATGGGAAAATCTTTATGTGATTTAAAGATGCAAGTTCTGTTTTTTAGTTGCCAGAAAATTTGAAATCAAATGCAGTTTGCTTATCTGCATGATGGATGAATCGGGTAGTACCATGTACAATAAATAGAGCTGCTTAATCCCTCGTTTGTGTCAATTGTAATTTATAGTCATCCCAACAATATGGACAATATACCTTTTACTGTCATAATGTACTATCTCTAGAGTGGGCACCTGTCCTGACTGGACCCCCACGACACACTGGAAGATTCACTTGGACCGTCTCTGATGCTCCTATGCGGCAGGCCCTCAAGAGTTTGTCAATGCGAATTGTGACGTAGAAGTTATGACAGCATACGGTGCTAGTAAAGTTTTGTACGCAAGTTCATCGTACTCCGTACATCCGTCCTAGTATGTCTGACGGAATATGACCTCTTGAGGGTCAGCGCTTAGTGTAGCTTCTGAATTCTGATCTAATAACACTCCTAGAGGCGCATTGGCTATTTGGCATCTCTGTTCGGGCTATCCTTCCGTCTTTCTGGTAGAATATGATTTGTGAAATACAAATGCCCTAATCTTTCTATCATCAAGAATATGTCTGCGGACTTGATGGGCTTGAGATAAAGTGGGGGCGGAAAGTGGGGGGAGATAGATAAGGCTTACTAAAATTCCTATCACATCGAATATTTGGACACATGCATCAAGTATTAAATATAGATTAATTACAAAACTAATTGCATAACTTGCGACTAATTTGCGAGACGAATCTTTTAAGCCTAATTAGTCCATGATTTAATAACGTGGTGCTACAGTAAACATACGCTAATGATAGATTAATTAGGCTTAAAAATTCGTCTCGAAAATTAGCCTTCATCTATGTAATTGGTTTTGTAATTAATTTATATTTAATGCTTCTTATTAATATCTAAATATTCGATGTGATATGAATTTTAGAAACGACTAAAGAACCAAACACCCCCTTACTACATTTGTTCTGAAGAGAGAGAGATCCAGGGCACTAGGGCAGGAAAGGCACAGAGCCCTGTTACGTGGAGGAAGTGAATCGTCAGATTGGGCGAATCGACGGGGCCGAACTGTCGCTGGCATGATAATCTTGACCGGAGAACAAGTGAGGCAAAGCACCATGCCCCGTTCACGTGGGAGCATCCCATTCGTCGCGTGACGGATGGGACTTGCAGGAACAGGGGTCCTCACGGGTCGCCGTCGCCGGAGAGGGGCACCTTTTGGGGAGGGTACGTCTCGCTTTCGGCTCTCGCTACCCCAAATCCAAATCCCAGAGAAGAAGACGGCGCGTGCCATGGAATGAAAAGGTTCCCGGAGCGGAGGAATCATCCACCCACAGCCAATCCAGGGCTTCAGGCTATGTTATTGTTCTTGATGAGATGAAAAATGGAACCGCAGGCAGGACCGAGCGATGATAGCTTGGTTGGCTACGAGGGTTTCTTTTTTTTGGTTTCTTTCGGTTCGAAAATGGAATGGGCCTGATGTATTGTACCCTTGGACGGAATTATTGGCACAGCGGCTGGCAAGAGATAAACCCGGTGCCTTTTTCCATTCCGCAAACAGGATTGGCTGGGTCGGCAAAGCGAAAATATTGGATGCTACCACCTGATCGGCTGTAGATGTAGCAGCTTCACTTGTCACTCGTGCTATTGTATTTTTCTCTCACAATAAAATAGTATCAATCGGCTTATCAACCCACTACATATACATTGCGTACAAATAATTCTCTCTTTGATATCAACAAGACTTAACACATTTGCCTTAGTTATTCAACTATAGAGATAACTTGAGAATTATTGTCAATTCTATTGATTATAGCATTAATAAGAGCCACTACATTTCTTGAAGAAATTCAAGATCATGCATGTAACTCTATTTATCGCTTTATAGACCATAAAAATACTATGTAATACACATTTATGCATCCATAATATAGTCTCAGGTGTGTCTCTTAGTCATGAGAACCATCACTATACCAAACTCATTGCTCGAAATCTTCAATTTAGAGCAAATTATCCTGGATGCGGGATTAAATCCATTTTATATGGAACAGTTTGGTTTTTGAGTACTGTATATCAAGTACCTTATGTCCATACCAATAATGGTTTTATTGAGTCTCTTATTGAGAATCAAATTGCATGACATATTAAAATATAATTGTAATTTACTAGAACTAAGTTGTTTTCATGCGGCCTTACACACCGCATCGTTAATTCAAATTCGTCAAGCTGCACTTATACAACTCCCTCCGTTGCAGTATGTACGTGAAACTTTGGCCACAGCCAAATATTTCCCATCTGCGCATCGAGTATGTTTTCACATACCCATATCACCACCCCAACATACCAATGGGCATTAGGGATCCCAAGAGGTAACTCTACATAGGATTTATAAATTGCCCGTATATTGATCACATTTGAGGATAATTCCAGGCATTAGGGGAAGATTTATACCACATTAAGAATGCCAGGAATCAAAAGTGCAATCCTAACATCCACGTACCAAAAATTCTAAACCTAATCGTTTAGAATATCTTATATTTGCATCATATTGCAAAGAATCTGTCAGAAACATTTACTGATAATAAGGGTGTCACAAAATTCTCTTATCCTACTTATAATACGTCCAAAAGAATAGAGGTACCAATTAAAACCATTCAACTCCCACTTTCAAAGAAGAGGGGGAGAAGTACGGCCGCTCCTAAGGATAATGCTCCAAGTAAGCGTCCGAGGATACCGAGGACAATATCCTCCAAATCAGTAAATCCAAGCCAACCTCAAGTTGGTAGACACCTAAAATGGATGAGCATCCAAAACCTAGATCAATGATGCATCCAAATTCTGATCCTAGGACATTGGAACACCCTGACTCCATATGGAAAATGACTCAGAGTCCAAAAGGGTTAATATTTTCACATGCTATATTGATTTCAAGAACCGAATCAATCATTTAAAGACTACAAATTATCGCGGCATATACTCCCCAAAGATTACTTTTTTACCTTACTGGATCCAGACCAAAAGTCCTAGGCAGAGTGTCTTCACACTCAAATTTGGTCAAACTAAAAGGTGGCAATTAAGGAGATTGCTCTTGTTCAATGATGAGAAGTGTCGGTGTTTCAGACAAACACCGGCTAGTAAATTTATAATTGATGCGCGTTAGGCTCGGATGGTGCGCTAAAGGACACAAGGTTTATACTGGTTTAGGCTGAATGTCCCTACGTCTAGTCTGTTGCTGCTCGTGTTATTAGCACCAAAAAAAGGTTCGTAATAGGGGTACAAACGGTCGAGAGAGGGATGGGTCCCAAGTCTCTGATGGAATGGACGAAAAGGTCACTGAGAGCTTGGTCGCTGCTCAGCTGTGTGTGAAGTATCGTGTGTGTTCAACTTGTTCGTTAAGAGTCGATCCCCTTAGTGGGGGGCCCTAGCCTCCCTTTTATAGACCAAGGGAGGAGCAGGGGTTACAGATGGGAGAAAGGAGAAAAACCGGAGGCCAAGAAGCCCCGCCGAAGGTGTTGAGCCCTCCTTTTCCGCTGAGCCAACCTTGCTGACATGGCCAGATGGTGTCAGGGATTGGCACGTTCACCAGGTGCCCGTGTCCTAGCGACGCCATGCCCTTACCGGGCCAGCAAGTGGCCACGTTCCGTCTTGCCCCTCCGGGCGGCGTGTCAAACAAGGGTGTTGACTTGTGGCCCTGTGGGCAGCGGGCGGCGCGGTAACAATACGTCCATCACTGTAGATGGTGCGAGTCTCTTCCTGGACCGTAGTGGTTGTCGTATGCCGATGTTAGTATCCGCACCCGAGGGCTGGCGGCGGCGCCTACAACACTGTGGGACAAAAGTCGACGCCTACAACACTATTCGAGTACTGCTAGGTCGGATAGGGCTTAAAGCGCCCGTCCCATCGTATCCTGACGGTACCTTCTCGCAGGCGTGCAGGGCATGGTCCTCGGTATGACGGTTGACTCAAATATCCTATCGTACCCTGTGCTTGTCAGCATGAAGGAGCAGGGTGCAGTCATTGGGTGAGGCAGAGCCATCCCTCAGTCGTCAGGCAAGGCGAAGCCCACCCTCGGACGTCGGGCGAGGCGGAGCCGACCCTCAGCCATCGGGCGAGGCAGAGCCTGTCCTCAGACGTCGGGTGAGGCAGAGCCCATCCCCGGTCACCGAGCGAGGCGGAGCTAGCCCTCGGGGGTCGGGCGAGGTGGAGCCAGCCCTCGGGGGTCGGGCGAGGCGAAACCAATCTTCCGTTGTTCGGGCAAGAAGCGTAGTAGCGTTCTTGTCTGACCGAAAGCATCAACGTTCGATGGTTATTAGTCCCACCTCATTGGGTACCCCGGTATTAGGTCCCCGACAGTAGCCCTCGAGCCCCTGGGTGATTCGGATAGAATCGCCCGGAGGGTATTTCGATTCGCCAGAGGGTGCGCGCGAGCGCACCCGTCGGGTGTAGCCCCTGAGCCCCCGGGTGATTCGGATAGAATCGTCCGGGGGGTATTTCGATTCGTCAGAGGGCACGCGCGAGCGCACCCGATGGGTGTAGCCCTCGAGCCCCCGGGTGATTCGGATAGAACCGCCCGGGGGTAATTTCGGATCCTTCGCGGGTAAGGTTGTGGGATTTGGTTTTTGTTAGCTGGATAGTTTTAAGGGGACCTTGGTATCCTATTCGTGGGGATTTCGTCCAGGGTCAGCCTGGTTGGGACTTGATTGTGGATCGAGACCCCCCTGCTGATGTTCGCGTACTTGGGTCTTAGTCGCCCGCGGCCCCGTCCCTCATTAGGATGGCCATTGAGACCGTCGGGCCGACCCTTGGGCTTTCTAGGCCCTCCTGGGCCATCGAAGAGATTTTCTGGCCCGTATCCCCTCCGCGGGGGGAGAGTCCGATTCGTTTAGGAAGGCGAAGCGTTCGGGGCGATTTTCATGGGAAAGGATAGGGATCGCGGGCGCATATCCCGTGATGTGACGTGGCGGCATGTCGTGGTGGGCTCGAAGATCGAGGCAGACGGTTGCGCTTCTTGCATCCGTCGCCCCTATAAAACCACGAGGTTTGCCCCCAGGGTTTCGTACTCCATCTTTTCGCCTTCGCATCGCCAACCTCCGCCGCCAATCGCTAGAGCTTCCCGCACCAGTACTACTGAAAGGATCAAGATGCCCAAGAGGGGGGGGTGAATTGGGCTAATTCTAAATTTCTTTGCAATAATTAAATCCTATGGTTAGCCCAATTAACCCCTTTATGCCTAGAAAGTGTTTCTAATTGTTCTACCATACAAAAGACTTGCAACCTAAGTTCCAATCCTACTCTAGCATGGCAATTCTAAGAATGTAAAGACATGAATTGAATTGCTCAAAGTAAATGCTCAAAGTAAATAGAGAGGGAGGAACGCGGCGATGTTTTGCCGAGGTATTAGAGAGTCGCCACTCCCCACTAGTACTCATTGGAGCACCCGCGCAAGGGTGTGGCTCCCCCTTGATCCGCGCAAGGATCAAGTGCTCTCTACGGGTTGATTCTTCGACACTCCATCGCGGTGAATCACCCACAACCGCTCACAACGTGAGTTGGGTCACCCACAAGCTCCGCCGGGTGATCACCAAACTCCCAATCACCACCAAGCAGTCTAGGTGATGGCGATCACCAAGAGTAACAAGCACAAACTCTCACTTAACCACGACAAGCCTAATGAGAAGGTGGATGCACACTTTGCTACTCTTGATCTTCACTAATGAGGGCTCTCTTTGGGATTCTCAAATCTCAATCACCTCACTAGGACCTTACTCTTCTTAGCACTCTCTAAGGTGTTTCTCAGCTGTTGGAATGAGCAAAAGTACCCCCACACATGAGTGGAGGTTGTATTTATAACATCAGCTAAAAAACGAACCGTTATGTGCCTCTGCGGGGTGACCGGACGCACCGGTCAGTATACCCCGAGCTCCAGTGGTTATGAGTTGATCGGACGCTGGCAGCGTTCGATCAACACTGACCGGACACGTCCGGTCACGTTTTCCCCTCACTGGAACCTTACTGGAGTCGACCGAACGCTGCCCTTTAGCGTTCGGTCACTTCCAGATGCTTTCACCTTGGTCAAATGAACTGACCGGACCCTGAGCCAGCATCCGGTCACACCAGAGCCAGCGTCCGGTCAGTATTTGACCCTCCATTCACTTCCAACTCTCAAACATATGTGAATGAAGTTTGCTCCATTAGATCAAAGGGTTGTTGTGGAGCTACCTAGTGCTAGTTTTAACAAGTGTGCACCACACCTAACTCACTAGTCTCACCTAGGTCAAGCTACCCATTTATACCCCCCTTAATAGTATGGCCAAAGGAAAAAACAAACTCCTAAACTACTCTAAGTGTCTCTCCAACTCCAATCGACACTTAGAACTAGTCCATCCTTAACCTTATCGTCCATCCTTTGAAAACCAAAACGATTTTCATCGTAGGGGCATGACAACAATGATTGCCCATTTGATCTCCATTACTGTGACCTAACTCAATTGTTTCTGTAAAACACATGTTAGTCACAGTAATCACGTATTGTCATTAATCACCGAAACCCAACTAGAGGCCTAGATGCTTTCAATCTCCCCCTTTTTGGTGATTGATGACAATATTACCTCGAGTATGTGAAAGAGATGAGGTTGTTAACATGCTTGGTTCATATAAGCTTTAGGCAATAAGAACAAATGTGTTAGACAAGCTTATATGACCTAAGCTAACATGATGTACTCAAAAGATATAAAAAAGCATGAGTACAAGTAATAAAGCTCATTTGCATCGGAGTAAAACACGGAAGCAAAGGCAAATGAGCAAAACACAAGTGATATGATATATAAAGAATTCAAAGTAGAGAGCACACATGTCATATATCACGATCACGTAGATATCACTATCACATAGATATAGTAAACATGAATGCATAATGTATCTCACACATAAAAACTTCAAATGTAAATAGATAAGCTAATATAATAACTAAGCTCCCCCTAGATAAGTTGCTCCCCCTAAGTCTAACATACTCGAACCCTCTCCCCCTTTGGCGTCAAACACCAAAACCTATGGGTCGGTCAGCGGCGCTACAACGGACGAGCTGGACGCTGAGGTACGAGAAGCAAGGTGGAACTGGGTGCCATCATCGTCTGATCTGGAGCTCTAGGCTGCCTAACCCTGTATAGCTAGTAGTGACGCTGAAGCAGTCTAGGTTGGATCTGGAACTAGTGTTGCTGTAGGCTGAGATGGTATAACTGAAGCAGTTGGCTCTGATGATGCCACTGAAGAGGGGAGCGTCTTTGTCATCACGGTGATAGGAGTAACCATAGGACCTAGAACATGTAGGTATGAAGGAGTGGGCTGCCCTATCAACTCACTAAAGGAGGCTCCAAGACTCCTAGAGACTGAAGTGTTCGGCTCAAGAAGCGACGACGTCTGTGCCGGTGTGAAGCTCATCTGGAGTGGTGTGAACTGCGGGGCTACCACTGGCGAAGCGAACCACTAGGACACCTGCTCTATCGGTGAAGCATACTATGCTAGTGGTTGTCCCTGACTCTAAAGCCCACTAGGCTATAACGCTGGAGTCATCGTAGTGGTAGCAGGCTGACCAAGCTGGGGCGAAGGCTATGGTAGTGGAGCCCCAATCGCCTGCACTACATGCTGCATGAAACCGAGAAGCTGCTGCTACATGAGTATCTGCTACTGATGCATAGCCTGCTGCTGCTGATGTAGAGCCTGTGTCTGCTGTTGAATAACAAGCTGCTGGCGCTAGAACTCGTCCTGCCGGGTCTGGAACTGAGCAAGTGTAGCAGCTGTCTCCTGAGCCTGTCTGGTCTAGTCCTGCCCCATCCGCTCAAGTATAGCAAGAAGAGCAAGGTCAGTCTGCGGGGCAGGTGGCGCTGAACTGGAGCTATCGGCCTCAACATCATGTCGTCGTGGAGGCATCTGTGGAATGGGCTGGTAGTCATCATCAGAACTGTCACAAGGCTCGCTAGTGACCAACCCTTCCTGCTGAGTAAGCTCCTCCTCCTCTATGGCTGCAATATCCCTAATAATATCATCATGCTGGGCTACAGTCTCTGGCACCTCTGGACGACGGTGCGGCTGACTCAGTGCCTGTGGTGTACTGTGGTGGATCATCTGAGACATGTTATAAGTAGGGAACTCTGTCGTGGCACCACTGTACTCAGTAATCATCTCAGACAACCTAACTATAACTGCTCTATGGATAAGGAAAGTGACACAGTGACCATAGGGTAGCTTCCTGTGACCTCTAAAGCCCTTAGCTATAGTGTCCTCCATCTCTGACAGAAGGAGATCCTATATATCAAATACTGTCTGTTGCATCAGAGAGTTGAGAAGCCATAGCTAAATATGAGTCAATCCCTCTCTGTATCCCATCCTTGGGAGTAAAGTCCTCCTCATAACAGCCTCAAGCACTCGAGCAGTGGGCATGAGATCACTGGGGTTCCTCCTCGATGCCTCGCCAAAGGGATATGTGAAGCAGTGACGTACCAAGTCTGTAGGGGGTACCATGCCACCATGAGGATATTTGGGGGTGCAGTCTATCTATAGCACACCTCATGGAGCCTGACTGGCTGCTCCTGAAGCCTGAGAATCTCCCTGACCCTGGTGCTCGTCAACCGATAGTCTCTACCACCGAATGCAAAGTGAATAAACCTGTGGTGGGGGTCAATCTAGAGAGATGCATAAAACTGACGAACCTAAGATGGAACATATAATCCAGTCCATCCAATCAAATCTATCAACCTCAGCAGATATGCAAGGTAGGGGCATATGTGCTCTCTAGCTGCTGCAACAATAGACTCTATGTTGCACACTCTCTAGGGTCTAAAGACTACTCCACTATTTAGATAGACATTGTAGAAGTCCTCCTGCAGGGGTGTATAGAATCCCTCTGATGCTCTCTCATCCCTCCTGGGTGGAAACCATACCTCAAAGTCAACAAATCTTAGCTACTGCACCTGCTTGGCCGTGGCGGCCCTCAGGTCAAGATAGGTCACTGGAGGCGGACCCTATGGTCGAGGCGGTGGACGAGAACCCCTCTGCTGAGTGACTGGCCTCGGTGAAACTATGACACGAGTATGACTAGAGCGGCGTAACTGTGGCTATGGTGCCGGCTCTGTCTCCTCATCCTGCTAGATCTGCTCGCCCTTCTGAGACTGTTGTGCTGGCTGTGGCTCCTGAGTCTGCTGTGTAGGCTAAGGCTACTGCTGTGGCTCCCCCTAAGGCTGGACCTCATCAATGGCAATACGCCATCCTCCAATCATGAAGGTCCTAGATGGACCACCATGAAGATGCTCAACTCGCTGAAGTGTAGCCATCACCTCTGGTGAAAGCGAATCAGCAATCCGGACTCCACTGTGAGCGCCTCCTCTCTCGGCATGCTCTGCGGCCTCTGCAACTATGGCGTCTCTCGTTGTATCTACATCTGGATACTTGTGCTTCCTAACTGCCAGCTTCTTGGTCGCCTTGCCTTTAGGTTCTGTAGGCTGGTGAGGCAGAGGCCTTGGATCCTCATCACCGGGACCACCTCTGATATTCTTCACATGAGCCATCTGATAATCTGATGAAAAACTACCGCTGACAAAGATCAACTGTCAATCTGTCGCTTCCGAGGCTTGGCCTTGTTCTGTACTCATGAGCTTGGCCCCAAGTTGACTGACAACTGTCACTGACACCTCAACGGAACCGACTCGCTGCATGATGGAATAGAAAGGATATACAAATAAATACAATTTATCTAAAGATGTGAAACCCTAGAAAGCAAGCAATTTGGATATGAAATTGAAATGACTAGCTTGCTACCTGACAAACTGGCGAAACGGTGAGAAGAGGAACAGATCGGGGGACACCGAATCGGCTAGGGTTGCTGGTCGGCGAGGATCGACAATGCGTGGTGAATCAACAGCCGAGAATAGCAGTAGCTAGGGCACTAGAACAGGGGCTCGGTGATGGCATTAGGGTTGCGCGGTAGTGGCGAGCAGAGAGGCGCGGGGAGGCGCTGTAGGTGGCGGTGAGGCACACGATGGCTCTGGCTTGGCGTGGGGGACAACTGTAGATGGTGGCCCTAGAAGCTGCAGGCGGCGATGGTGGCGCGGCGGCATGGGGAGCGAAGCTAGGTAGCACGGCAACGCGCGCAGAGGCGAGCACGGGCAGGAGCGGCGGTGGCGCGCGGTGCGGCAGCATGGCGCTCGGGCGCGAGGGGCACGGCGTGGGAGGATGCGGCGGCGGAGGAGAGCTTGGTGGCGTGGGGAAGATGGCGGAGGTCTAAGCAGATGCGGGGAAAAAACTGTATGGCGGCTCGGGTTATAAAGGGATCCCCCACAGATCAAAAAAGGAAACGAAGAAGAGTCCTGAAACCGCACGAAATCTACTGACCGGACGCTCCGATGGCAGCGACCGGACGCTGCCACCCAGCGTCTGGTCAATTCCAGAGAGGTCCAATTTCTCTAGAATCACGACCGGACGCGTCCGGTGGACACCGATCGGACGCAGCCAGAGTTCGGTCACCTAGCCTTGACGTCTTCATGATCGACCGGATGCTGAAGCTCCTTCTGACCGGACGCTAGAAAAACACTATTTCAGCGTCCGGTCACTCCTGCTCGACAGGTGTTCACCTCCTATGAACTGACCGGACGCTGGACATCAGAGTCCGGTGCAGCGTCCGGTCACTCCTTTTTTAGCGAATCTTCAAATTCCTCCACACTACATGTTCCCAATCAAGTCCCAACTCCAACAAGATTCAAATAAACACCAATTGGGACTGATGTGAGTGACCTCTCTCAAACCTTCAAGTTTTTCAAAATATTTTGCCTTAGGCTATAATTCTTTTTAAGAAATTAGGCAATAAGAGGGCAATTTGAAGATAAATGACAAATAACAATCATGCATATGCAATGCAATACTTGAAAGTAAATCTAGTTGCTTGTCAAGTTTGATCCAAGGTTAAGCTTCTTCACACGCTTTTCGGTGGTTATCTTAACCATGTTAGACAAGCCCTACATGCATTACAAAACATTAAACATGTTGTATATTACAATGCAATGCAAGGGACAACATAAGCTCAATTTTTAGTAAAGTTGCTAAAATCAAGCACATTGAGTTCATTCCGTAATCTACAAAATATTGCCTCATCTAGCGGTTTAGTGAAGATATCCGCCAATTGATCATCGGTCCTTACACCTTCTAGTTATATATCATTTTTAGCAACATGATCTCTAAGAAAGTGATGGCGAATATCTATGTGCTTGGTGCGAGAGTGTTGAATCGGATTATTTGCAAGTTTTACCGCACTTTCATTGTCGCACAAAAGAGGTACTTTATCTAGAACTACACCATAGTCTAGCAAAGTTTGTTTCATGTAAAGTATTTGTGCACAACAAGCACCCATGGCAATGTATTCTGCTTCGGCGGTGGACAAAGCCACACTATTTTATTTCTTGGAGGACCAAGACACAAGTGATCTACCAAGCAAATGGCACCCTCCGGATGTGCTTTTTCTATCAACTTTGCAACCGGCATAATCCGAATCAGAATAGCCAACTAATTCAAATATAGCTTCTTTGGGATACCAAAGGCCAATGCTTGGTGTGTGTTTAAGATACCTAAGGATTCTTTTTACGGCAATTAAATGAGTTTCCTTAGGATTAGCATGAAATCTAGCACACATACACACTAAACATAATGTCGGGCCTAGATGCGGTTAAATATAACAAGCTACCAATCATAGAGTGGTAGAGAGTTTGATCAACCGGGTTACCTCCCTCATCTAGGTCGAGATGTCCATTGGTTGGTATTGGTGTCTTGATTGGCTTACATTCATCCATCTTGAATCTCTTGAGAAGATCATTAGTATATTTCTCTTGAGAGATGAAAATCCATTCTCTCATTTGCTTGACTTGAAAACCAAGAAAGAATGTAAGCTCTCCAATCATTGACATCTTGAACTCCTTCGACATCAATTCACCAAACTCTTTGCATAAATCTTCATTTGATGATCCAAAGATGATATCATTAACATATACTTGACAAATGAAGATATGTCCATCAAGCTTCTTGGTGAATAGTGTAGTGTCGACCTTCTCAATGATGAAACCCTTCTCAATAAGGAAGTCTCAAAGATGCTCATACCAAGCTCTTGGGGCTTGCTTAAGCCCATATAGTGCCTTAGACAACCTATAAACATGATTAGGATATCTAGGGTCTTCAAACTCGGAAGGTTGATCAACATAGACTAGTTCATTAATAAAGCCATTTAAAATGCACTTTTCACATCCATTTGATAAAATTTTATTTTATGATGTGATGCATATACAAGGAGGATACGGATGGCTTCTAATCTTGCAACCGGGGCAAAGGTCTCTCCAAAATCCAAACCTTCAACTTGAGAGAACCCCTTTGCAACTAGTCTTGCCTTGTTCCTCACAACAACACCTTGATCATCTTGCTTGTTTCGGAACACCCACTTTGTTCCAATGACTCTTTAACCTTTTGGCCGCTCTTCAAGAGTCCAAACTTCATTACGAGTGAAGTTGTTCAACTCTTCATACATGGCATTTATCCAATCCGGATGTTGAAGAGCTTCTTCTACCTTAGTAGGCTCAAAGCAAGATACAATAGAGTGATGAGCAATAAATGAAGCAAGTTTTTGAGATCGAGTTATCACACCCTTTGATGGACTCCCTATGATGAGATCTTGTGGATGATCTTGAAGTAGAGGTGTATTTCTTCTATGGACCACTTGAGAAGGAGGTTGTGGAGCATCAACATCTTGTGCTTGTACCACCATTTGTTCATGGGAGACATGAGTGTCTTCATTTTCTACTCTCCCATCCTTTTCACCATCTTGTGGCACACTTGATGAAGAAGGTGGATCAATCACTTGTACATCATCTTCATCATCTTTGGGCTTGATGTCTGCAACCAGAATATTCTTCATAGCCTCCCTCAATGGTTCATCACCTACATCATCAAGATTCTCATGTGCTCCTTGGGAGCCGTTAGATTCATTAAATTCCACATCATATGTTTCTTCAACCAAGCCGGTGGCATGATTAAATACTCTATATGCTTTAGACTTCCCTAGGTGTTGCCGCTTCTTGTAGATGTAGCATTTGCAACCAAACACCCTAAAGAAGGAGACGTCCGGCTTCTTCCCATTGAGCAACTCATAAGGTGTCTTGCTAAGAAACTTTTGAAGGAATAGGCGGTTGGATGCATAGCATGTGGTGTTGATTGCTTCTGCCCATAGAGCTTCAGGGGTGTTGTACTCATCAAGCATTGTTCTTGCAAGAGTGATCAATGTCCGGTTCTTCCTCTCAACTACACCATTTTGTTGAGGAGTATATGTTGCGGAGACTTCATGTTTGATTCCAACTTCATCACAATAAGCTTCTATGTTTGTGTTGTCAAATTCTTTTCCCATTGTCAATTCTTATCTTCTTGAGCATCACTTCAAATTTATTTTGTGCTCTCTTGGCAAACTTCGTGAAGCAAGATACAACTTTGGATTTGTCATGAAGGAAGAATACCCATGTATACCTTGAATAATCATCAACAATCACAAGACAATAAAGATTTCCTCCCAAACTCTTGTATGTTGTTGGTCCAAATAAATCCATGTGAAGGAGTTCTAGCACTCTTGCGGTTGACATGAAAGCTTTTGTTAGATGGGTATTTGCAACTTGCTTACCAGCTTGACATGCACTGCAAAGCTTGTCCTTCTCAAACTTCACATCCTTCAACCCTCTCACCAAATCATTCTTCATAAGCTTCTTGAGTGAGCTCATCCCAACATGAGCAAGTCTTCTATGCCATAGCCACCCAAGTGTTGTTTTGGTGAATAGGCATGTCTTCAAGTTTGCATCTTCAGAGGTGAAGTCCACTAGATATAGGTTGTTGTATCTAAATCCTTTGAATATCACATGATCATCATCCTTCTTGGATACAACAACCTCCTTCTCGGTAAACAAGCATTGGAAGCCAAGATCACACAATTGTCCAATGGATAGCAAGTTGAAACTCAATGAAGCAACATATAGCACATTGGAAATAGAATGATCATTTGATATTGCCACTTTGCCCAATCATTTGACCTTGCCCTTTGAGTTATCTCCAAATGTGATTCTTTCTTGCCCATCTACTTCTTCATCTAGTGAGGTGAACATACGAGGATCATCGGTCATATGTTGTGTGCAACCACTATCAATAACCCAATGACTTCCACCGGTCTTGTAGTTCATCTACACACAAAAGATCAAGCTTTAGGAACTCAAACTTGTTGAGGGCCCTTCACCTTCTCAACAAGTGACTTTGCAACCCAAATTTTCTTAGGCCTATTCTTATTTGGAGGTCCTAAGAACATCACTTTCATCTTTCCACTAGAATCATTTCTAAGCATGTAGTGAGCATTGAAGGCAAAGGGTCTAGCATGCTTGGGCAAGGGTTATGGTGGTGGAGTTTGGCACTCATGAGCAAAGTGGCCTTCTTGTCCACACTCAAAACATCTCTTTGGCTTTGGCTTTGGCTTTGATTGTTGTTGTTGAGCTTGAGCCTTCTTCTCTTTGTTTGCCATGTACCCAATGCCACTTCTATCCATCTTCATAACGGTGTTCATTAGAAGCTCACTTTGAAGATACTTGCCTCTAATGAACTTGCTCAATCCAATCTTGAGATGCTCTTTTTCCAACTTAAGCTTCTTGTTCTCTTCCTTGAGTGCATCACTACTTTTATCTTCCTTGAGTGCAACATTGTTTCTCTCTTCCTTGAGTTTTTTATTTTCTTCTTTTAGCTTCTCATTCTCAAGAATTGAGTCACCATCATGATCAAGAGTTTCTAGCACAATGGTGTTGTTGATTCTGAACTCTTCAAACTCTTTCTTTAGCTTTTCATTGTCGTGCTTGAGCTTGACATACTCATCATAGTCATTACACTCAACCACTTGCTTGCCTTTTCCACTAGAACCTTGCTCAATGTTCTCATCAATTAAATCATCACATGATGTAGCTATATCAATCTTAACAACATCGTTAGTAGTATCATGTGGCTCATTGGGTAAAAATTCTTGAGCAATAACAAGATTATCATGATTAATCTTGAGAGTAGTATATTCATCTTTTAGCTTGTTATGGCTAGTGAGCTCTTTGTGCACCCACTCAAGTTTATCATGTTTATCTTTAAGCTCTTTCTTAGAAGATTTGAGCTCCTTGAGTTTGGATAACATAGCATCATTTGCTTCTCTAAGCTCAACACTAGCCTTTTCAGCTATCTCACATTTAGCTAAAAGAGAATCATTCTTAATCTCAAGCTTTTCATTTTTAGCTCTAGTCTTTATAATGATCTTAGTGTATTTCTTTAGCAATTTAGCAAGATCATCATAAGTAGGTGACTCATATTCATCATCATCGCTATCACTATCACTATCATCATTATGAGCATGATCATCACCACTACTATCATCATCATGTGATACCTTTCATTCACCTTTGGCCATAAGGCATAGGTGTGTAGAGGATGATGGCGGTAGTGGCGGTGAAGATGATGAGTCAATAGCAATGGCGGCCACCTTCTCATTGTCACTATCATCATCGGATGATCCACTAGATGAATCAATGTCCCATTATGATCGGGAGATCAACTTGGAGGTAATGAGCCAAGGCTTCATGCCTGTCTATGAAGATGCTAAGCTAGACGAGATGTTGAGGGCGGTGACTCCCCTTGCGTGGAACCTAGCGAACAGGCTGAAAGAAACGGTTCTCCCTCCGTGGAAGTAGTTAGTTGAATCAGTTCGATAAACATTTATCCATAATATGTGAACAAGTGTCGGTTCTTTTGTGTCTAAAAATAGATTCATGGCTTTGTTTCGCAATTTGGTTTCATTTGTTTGATCTTACCTTCTTCCCTTTTTGCGATGAAAAAAGATTTACACAACCGACCCTTCCGTTTGTTAAGACCGTAGGGCCCAAGGTGCTTAGGGGAAATTTTGATTGTGCTGGTGAGCAAAATTACCGTAGCCGTCTGGGCGTGGGCCTTTTGCGGTCTTACCAATTTGTTCCCCCAAACTTTGCCGCTAGTCTTGGTGTGAGGAAGAGGTCTGCTGTAATGACTTTTTCGAAAAAAGAAAGGAGGTACCCATACCTTTATCAGCCCCTGAGTGAGATCTGACCCCTTGCGGTTGCTGGGGTCGGATATTACTGGAGATCAGAGCGAGGGAAGCGAACTTACGTTTGTTTTCGTACGTACCCCTTACTTGGGATTTCGGCGATCGCTGCATGACCGTACGTTCGGTCTCATTGCTGGTCTGGCCTTCCCCGAGCCCCCACGCGTGGTGGGGATTCAGTCAAGGGTTGGCTCATTTTGTGACTGTCGCCCCATCAGCGGTTTTTCGCAACTAGAGGGGTTAAGGCGACACCAGTTGCCTTGATGGCTCGAGTGATGTGCTTCATGAGCTTGCTAACGGGGATGTTCGGGTGAAATCTGATCCTATCGCTTTGCGACAGAGTCGACAAAGCCCTCGAGTGGCATTCCGTTGCTCCTTGCCCCGCCTTCCAACAGATTCCCCCTCAATGGGGTTTCTATGGGCTCGGCTAGGGGCTGGATTGAACTAGAAGGTTGAGATGACCCTATCCACCTCAATGCGGGTTGGGCAAAGGCCGCTGAGGCTCATCTATGTTTTCTTCCTTGGCTCTTGTTCGACGTGGGGCGGCCCCAGACCCTTCGTGGGTCAGCCTTCGAACCTCGGTCTTTCGATCCGGCTCGAGCCCCTAAGCCCTTTAGGGTTTGATAGGGGTCGACCGTGTTTTCACGCGTTACCTTGTCCTCGGTTTCCACAATTAGAGGGGCTGAGTTGACGACACTTGCCTCGATGGCTCGAGTGTCGCGCTCAATGAGCTCGCTAATGGGTATGTTCATGTGAAATCCGGGTCCAGCATTCGTTGACGGGGTCGGTAGAGCCCTCATGTGGCATTTCACTACTTCTTAACCCGCCTCCTGGCAGATGCCCGAGCCGTTCGATAGGCTCAGGTGGCCCACTGGCCTCTCCTCGACGGAGATTCTATGGGTTTGGCTCAGGGTTAGAATCGAACGAGAAAGGTCGAGACGTCCCTATCCGCTTCTGAGCGGGGTCGGGCAAGGCCGCTGGGGCTCGTCTCTATTTTTTTCCCTAGCTCTATTTAATGTAAGGTGACCTTGAGCCCTTCGTGGGCCAGCCTTTGAACCTCGGTCGGTCGCCGCTCATATTGAATGAGGCGGCTACCGCTTCGTGACGCGACACGAAGCGTTGAGATGTAGAGATTTGCATATGCAATGTTTGGACGTATGGATTTAGCGTATCACTTAATTGAAATGAAAGTGGGGTTTGGCAACATTACCTTGGTGGTATGAGCGATGGGGAGCTCCTACCAGACATGTCCGTGCGGGGTTTGGGCCCAATGTTTGCGATGAGGTCGGCGTAACCTGCATAAGCATCGCTATTTTTTGTTTCCTGTCTCTCGGCGGCAATCTGAGCCGCTTGATTGATTTAGTTGACCTGACAACTTCTCCTCGAAGGAGGTTCTATAGGGGGACCCCTCCAAACCCTTCTCGGGAAGGTGGGAGCCGAGGCTTGCGGTGCGGGGAACTGTGAGTTTGATTTTATGCTGGTGAATAAAAAACACCATAGCTGCTAAGGCGTAGGGTCTGGCGGTTTGCCCAGTTGTATTCAAAGTTTTATACCCACACACCATGCTTCTAGTTTTGAACGTAAGGAGGGGTCGAGCGAAGAGGGTTTTAAACAAATAGACACCCTCGGCAGCTCCCGAGCAATGTTCGTGCCTTTGCTGTTGCTAGGGTCGGAGGCTCGGTAAAGAAATTAATACTCAAAGTAAGAAAATAGGGGTGCTTATCTTTCAGCGATCGTTCATTCATTGTTTTTCCTGGGCCACCCGATTGACCCAAGAGGCCCATTGGAAAGCGTGGTGCTCGATGTTGCAGATGACGACGCCTTCGAGGATCCCGCGGAGCGGTAGGATGTCACCAATGTAGTACTCATAGTAAAGCTAGGCAAAGACTGTAATTGAATAAGTTTGTGGGGGAGCCCTCGAGTGAACAGTCCTTTTTGTGATGAAATCACTTTGTAAGTGGCGAATTTGTGCAAAGAATGAATAATGAACAAATTTTCATCTTTTGTTACGGAAAACAGTCTTTTCAGCTTCCTCTCTTTGTAGAAGAGGTTTCGGTGCCCTCCGACCCTTCCCATGGCTCAAGTTGTAAAGGCTAGGAGTGCGGGTGAAAAAGTTCTGATCACGCTGGTGAGCAAGGAGGTCATAGCCGCTGGGGTGTGGGTTTCCCGCAGTCCTACCAGTTGTACTTAGAAATTGTTTCCGAAATCCTAGCCCTTAGGACTTGTTACGGGAAGAGTGGAAAACTTAGAGAATGTTTGCAAAGGTAACACAGGAAGTGTTTGCAAGATAAACATACTTGTATCATTTGTATCAGCCCCTGAGTGAGGTCCAACCCCTCGCAATTTGCAGGGGTCAGATGTCACTAAAGATCGGGGATTTGTAAAGATAAAAACTGATAAGAAGAAGTATGCGTTTATTTAAGGGTAAAAACGATGTAGCTGCTCGATGTTCCAGACGTTGGTGAAGACCTCGCCGTTGTTGGTTTTCAACTTGTAGGCGCCTAGGCAGAGTACTTCCATGACGATGTATGGCCCCCCCAGGGTGGGGAGAGCTTGTGGTGGTCCTTGTTGCTCTGCACGAGGCGGAGGACAAGGTCCTCGATGTTGAAGGCTTGGTCCTGCACCTGTCGGCTATGGTACCATCACAACACCTGCTGGTACTTGGCTGAACGAAGGAGGGCGATGTCGTGGGCTTCGTCTAGTTGGTCCATGGCATCTTGGTGGGATGCCTTAGCTCCCTGCTCATCATATGCTCTGATTCTTAGTGCTCCATAGTCAAGGTTCGTTGGGAGAATAGCCTTAGAACCGTAGACCATGAAGAAAGGTGTGTAGCCGGTGGCCCGGCTGGGAGTTGTCCTTAGGCTCCAGAGCACCGCCGGGAGCTCAGCGACCTAGCGCGCGCTGAACTTGTTCAACCGGTTGAAGATCCTGGGCTTGAGGCCCTAAAGGAGCATGCCGTTTGCGCGCTCGACCTGCCCATTCGTTCGGGGGTGCGCAACGGCCGCCCAATCGATCCAGATGTGTTGTTCATCATAGAATTGAATGAATTTCTTGCCGATGAACTGTGTGCCGTTGTCTATGATGATGGAGTTTGGTACTCCAAAGTGATGGATGATGTTGAGGAAGAATAACACAGCTTGCTCGGATTTGATCATGGAGATCGGTCGAGCTTTGATCCATTTCGTAAACTTGTCTATGGTGACAAGCAAGTGGGTGAAGCCCCCAAGCACCTTTTTGAGTGGCCCAACTAGGTCGAGCCCCCAGACCATGAAGGGCCACATGATGGGGATCATCTGGAGTGCCTGGGCTAGGAGATGAGTCTACCGAGCGTAGTACTAACAACCTTCGTAGGTGCGTTCGATTTGCTCGGCGTCGGCTACTATAGTGGGCCCTATCGAAATGCGTTCCAACCAAGGTCCTCGGCGTGGCATGGTGACCGCAGACCCCATCATGGATGTCGCTCAGCAAAAGTCTTCCCTGTTCGCCAGGGATGCAGAGCTGTAGGATCCTGATGTGGCTTCGTTTGTAGAGTTCGCCCTCTACAAGAATGAAAGACTTGGCACGATGTGCGAGCCGTCGAGCTTCCGTCTTGTCTGTCGGCAGTGTGTCATGGAGGAGGTAGTCGAGGTAAGGCATTCTCTAGTCATCTAGAGGGTCGGGCTCTGCAGCCGGATCCTCTTTAGCTCCATGACCTCGGGGTCGGACGGAGCAGTTGGCGGGTCAGCCCTTGGGGCCAGATCAGACGAGCCATCCTCGGCCCATTCTGACCCTTTGTAGTGCACTGAGGGTTTGTGTTGGTCGCTGGCGAAGACGCCCATTGCCACCGGCTCTTGACCGGACGCTGCCTTTATGAGTGCGTAGGCCGCCTCGTTGAGGCGCCTCGAGACGTGATTAAGTTTGAGGCCGTTGAACTTGTCCTCCAGTCATCGAACTTCTTGGTAGTACGTAGCCATCTTGGCGTCGTGGCAGCTGGACTCCTTCATGACTTGGTTAACGACCAGCTGAGAGTCACCCTGAATGTCAAGGCGTCAGATGCCTAGCTCGATGGTGATATGTAGGCCGTTGATGAGTGCCTCGTATTTGGCCACATTATTTGATGAGGGAAAATGGAGCCAAACCATGTACCTCATATGAACCTCGAGGGGTGATACGAAGACCAGCCCCACGTCGGTGCCCTTCTTCATCAGCGACCCATCGAAGTACATCATCCAACACTCTTGATCGACGACCACCGGTGGCATCTGGACCTCGGTCCACTCCGTGATGAAGTCAGTCAGCACCTGGGACTTGATCGCCATTCGGGGGGCACATGTGATGCCTTGATCCATTAGCTCGAGTGCCCACTTTGTGGTTCTTCCTATGGCATCCTAGCTATGGATGACCTCACCAAGGGGAACGACGTGACAACAGTCATAGGGTGTGACTCAAAGTAATGGCATAGCTTCCTTTTGGTGATGAGGATGGCATATAGGAGCTTTTGGATTTGGGAGTAGCGGATTTTGGAGTCGGATAGTACCTCGCTGATGAAGTACATAGGGCGCTACACTTTGAGAGCGTGCCCCTCTTCTTCCCGCTCTACTACTAGGGTGGCGCTGACCACTTGTGTGGTGGCCGCTATGTATAGCAGGAGGGATTCTCCATCGCTTGGAGGAACTAGGACCAGGGGTTTTGTCAGGAGTAGTTTGACCATGTCAAGCGCCTCCTGGGCCTTGGCTGTCTACTCAAAGCGGTCGGCTTTCTTTAGGAGTTGATAAAGGGGGAGTCCTCGTTCGCCGAGGCATGAGATGAATCGGCTGAGGGTAGCGTGGCACCCTGTGACCCGTTGAACCCCATTTATGTTCTAGATCGGACCCATCCTTGTGATGGCTGAGATTTTCTCTGGGTTGGCTTCAATGCCACACTCAGAGACGATGAAGCCGAGCAGCATGCCCCTCGGGACCCCAAAAACACATTTCTTAGAATTGAGTTTGATGCAATTTGCCTGGAGTTTCACAAAGGTTTGCTCAAGATTGGCGACAAGGTGGTCAGCCCATTTGGACTTAACTACAATGTCATCGACGTAGGCCTCAATGGTCCACCTGATGAGGTCCCTGAAGTAGTTGAGCATACATCGCTGGTAAGTTGCCCCAGCATTCTTCAGACCGAATGACATTGAGATATAGCAGAATGATCCGAAGGGGGTGATAAAAGATGTCGTGAGTTGGTCGGACTCTCTCATCATGATTTGGTGGTAGCCAGAGTACACGTCAAGGAAGCAGAGGGTTTCACACCCTGAGGTAGAATCGACTATTTAGTCTATGCATGGTAAAGGAAACGGGTCCTTTGGGCACACCTTGTTGAGACCCGTGTAGTCGACACACATCCTCCATTTTCTGCTCTTTTTTATACAAGAACGAGATTTGCTAACCACTCTGGGTGATGTACTTCCCTGATGAATCCGGCACCAAGTAGTTTTGCTATCTCTTTACCGATGGCCCTGCGCTTTTTCTCGTCGAAGTAGCGTAGGCGTTGCTTCACTGGCTTGAAGCCTAGGTGGATTTTCAAGGTATGCTCGGCAACCTCCCTCGGGATGCCAAGCATATCTGAGGGTTTCCATGCAAAGATGTCTTTGTTGTCGTGGAAGAAGTCGATGAGCGCGCTTTCCTATTCGGAGGAGAGCGCGGTACCAATGCGTACCATTTTACCCTCGGAGCTATAGGGGTCTATGAGGACCTCCTTGGAGCCCTCTACCGATTCGAACGACCCGGTTGATTTCTTTGCGTCGGGCGCTTCTTCGGCGACCTCTTCCTTGAGGGCGGCGCGTTCCCCGGAGGCGACGATTGTTGTGGCGTGGCTGTAGCACTCGACCTCGCACTCGTAGGCCTGCTGGAAGGAGGTACCGACGGTGATGACACCATGTAGGCCTGGCATCTTAAGCTTGAGGTATGTGTAGTTGGGGATGGCCATGAACTTCGCGTAGCATGGACGTCCTAGGATGGTGTGGAAGGTTCTGGGGAACCCTACTACCTCGAAGGTGAGGGTCTCAGTCCTGTAATTAAACTGATCTCCAAAGGTAATAGGCAGATTGATCTGTCCGAGTGGCATGGCCTGCTTTCTAGGGACGACGCCGTGGAAAGGCACTCAGACTGGGCGAAGGTGCGTTCGGTCGACGCCCATTACGTCGAGCGTCGAGCGTATATGATGTTGAGGCCGCTGCCTCCGTCCATCAGAACTTTGGTGAGGCGCTTTGGGCCAACGATCGGGTCAACGACAAGCGGATATCTTCCCGGGTGTGGGATGGCGTCTGGATCGTCGGTCCAATCGAAGGTTATGGTAGACTTCGACCACCGGAGAAAGAGAGGTGTGGCCGGTTGGGCCGTGCAGACTTGGCAGCGTGTGACCTTCTGACGACGTTTGGAGTCATAGGCCGTTGATCCTCCGAAGATCATGAGGCAGCCGTCCGGCGTTGGAAAGTCATTGTTCTTCTCCTCGGCGTCGTCGACATTGGAGGCAGGTTCCTTTCCCTGCTCCCAGTGGCGGATCCAGGAAATATTTCAAGGGGGGCTGAACAACACTGCTGCTCTTGCGACTAAGGACATCTACGACTCTATTAGCTTTTCCCGGATGATAGTGAATTTCTAGGTCATAGTCCTTGATCAACTCTAGCCATCGGTGTTGTCTCATATTCAGATCTTCCTGAGTGAAAAAGTACTTCAAGCTCTTATGATCGGTATATATACCACACTTGTTGCCTATCAAGTAGTGCCTTCAGATCTTCAAAGCATGCACAACTGCTGCTAACTCAAGATCATGAGTAGGGTAATGGTTCTCGTGTTCTTTCAACTATTGAGAAGTATAAGCTATCACTCTTCCCCCTTGCATCAATACATAGCCAAGTCCTTGACGGGATGCATCACAATAGACCATGAAATCTTTGCTGATATCAGGCAATGCTAGCACAGGAGTTGTGGTAAGCTTCTATTTCAATTCCTGGAAGCTTTGCTCGCACTCGGGCATCCATTCAAACTCCTTGGTCTTCTTTAGAAGGTTGGTCATCGAACGGGCTATCTTGGAGAAATTTTCAAAGAATCGGCGATCATATCCAGCCAATCCCAAGAAACTTCTGACTTCTATCACATTACGGGGTTGATCCCACTCTTTCACAGCTTCAATCTTAGCTGGGTCAACTGCGACACCTTCAGCTGATAGTACATGGCCTAGGAAGGCAACTTTCTATAGCCGAAATTCGCATTTGCTGAACTTTGCATAGAGCTGATGTTGGGCTAATTTCTCAAGCACAGTTCTCAGATGATGTTCATGTTCTTCAGCGGTGGATGAATAGACAAGGATGTCATCAATGAATACTACCATGAACTTATCTAGTTCATCCATGAAAACCTTATTCATCATGTTCATGAAGTATGCGGGCGCATTCGTGAGTCCAAAGGATACCACAGTGAACTCAAACTGCCCATACCTAGTCACAAAAGCTGTCTTCGAGATGTCACTCTCTCGAATCTTCATTTGATGATAGCTAGATCTGAGATCAATCTTGGAGAAATACTTGGCACCTCGAAGCTGATCAAGCAAATCATCGATCCTTGGCAGGGGGTACTTGTTCTTGATGGTGACTGCGTTCAAGTTCCAGTAATCAATGCACATTCTCATCGATCCATCATTCTTCTTAACAAACAAAACATGGGATCCCTAGGGTGAAGCACTGGGTCTGATATATCCCTTCGAGATGAGCTCATCAATCTATTTCTTGAGCTCGGCTAGTTCATCAACTGATATGCGATAGGGTCTCTTGGCAATGGGTCCTATTCCCAGCAAAAGGTCAATGATGAACTCTACATCACGGTCTAGTGGCATACCTAGTAATTCTTTAGGGAATACATCTGGATAGTCTCTGACCATAGGCACATCATGAACTGTCTTCTCCTCTTTTTGTGATTCTAAACTCGCTTTAAGGGCACATAGGATAGAAGTGGACTTTTCAGACTGAGGTTCACACCTAATAACTTGGCCTGATGGGTGGGTCACTTGGACATATCTAGGTGAACATGATATGATACCTCGGTGAATGGTTAGCCAATCCATACCTAAGATGACATCTAGGCTCGTGGAAGGTAACAAGGTTAGGTCGGCTTTAAAGATAAGACCCTCGATGGTAAGACTCACTCCCTTACAGATGTGGGTGCACTTTAGGTCTCCTAAAGGTGAGCTGGTGATGATAGGCTTTCCATGTGGGGTTACAGGCAGGTCATGCTCTCGTGCGAACTTAGATGATATGTAAGAACAAGTTGCTCCAGAGTCAAATAGAACTAATGTAGTATTGCCATTAACTAAAAACATACCATAGATAATGTCAGGGGCAGCTTGTGCTTCCTTGGTGTCCAGATGGCTGAGACGTCCACGAGTAGCAGATCCCTTGAACTAAGACTTCTAAGCAGCTGAGTTCTGAGGGCACTCAGCGGCTTTGTGACCCAGTTGGCCACAAGCGAAGTAGGTGAAAGGCGCACCGCCTATAGGGGTTGGCGCGGGTGCCTTCTAGTTTCCAGTGCTTGGTGCAGAGTGGTTCTGTGCTGGGCGTTCATTCACTATGCGGGAACGATTGAAGCGGTCCTGAGTGTTGCGGTCCTGAGCATGGCAGTCCCGGGTGTAAAGATCCTGAGTTGGGCAGGAGTATTTGGTGGTGTAGCCTCCACCACCCCTACTCAATCTAGGGTTGTCATCCCTATTGTGGCGAGAGCGTTCCCTAGATGGTGCATCTCTGTGGAACCTCTTGCGATCACGGCCACAGAAGGACTCCTCAGGCTTACGCTTCCTCTCCCTATACTCCCCTCTAGCTTCAGCATAGTCCTTCTTGATCTGAATGCAGCGATCCACCAGAGCACGCAGCGTGCTACTCTCAATACCGCCAAACTTCAGCTTGATGTGCGGGTTAAGTCCCTTGCGGTAATAGTATAGCTTCTCCTTCTCAGAGTTCACAACATAGGAAGGTGCATAGCATAGAAGGTTGGTGAAACGAGTAGTGTACTCAGTCACCTTGTCCTTTCCCATCTTGATGTTGCGGAACTCCTCGGCTTTGGCCTCCATGATACCCTTAGGAATGTGATACTCGGTGAATGCTTCGGTGAACTCATCCCATGAGATGTTGGCAGGGTCCTCATGGGAATCACTGAAACTGTCCCACCAGGCGCGTGCTACACTGGTGAGCTAGTGTGTAGCAGCTCCAACACACTCATCGTTGGTGAAGGTGGTGAGGTCGAGCTTCTTTTCCACCTCCTTGAGCCAGTCATCAGCTACAAGTGGGTCAGGGTCGATGCCATCATAGGTAGGTGGCCTCAGCTTCAGAAATCCCTCCAGCTTCCTTTGGAAGTCATTCTGCTAACCTCCCTGGTGATGGTTTGCTCTGTCTACAAGAGCTACAAAAAGCTGGGTTTGTTGTGCCATCACCTCTACCAGGGTCGGTGGTGGTGCTGGCGGAATGTTCTCCTCAACAAGCGGCGGGGTATTCTCCAGGTTGAAGGGTATCCCCCCACGTCTACGGCCACGGCCACGGTTGTTGCCATCACGCCCCCCATTTGGTTCGACTGGTTTAGGGGTGGGCGCTCGTCCACGGTTCATTAGGTGAGCAGATCGGCGATTCAGCATCTGCAACACGGATCATAGGAATTTTTGTGTTTGTGCCATAAGTGCTTATAATTTAGTACGATTACATGATTTTGATGTTTTAAAAAAACATTTATACTATACAACACTCATTACAAAGAAGCAATAAGATCCATAAGATGCAATATTCATTACATGGGTTTTATTACATAGCATCATCTCCAGTAGCTACACTTGGAGACTTGCGAGAATCGTACTACGCATAGAGTCTCATATTACATCTCATAAGGGGTACATCATGGGGTACAACTTATGGAAGCCACTGACATGACTTATGACCATGCAGGATCATCTACTCTAACTCGTACACCACAGCTGGGATACGACAGTTCTCGATCTCGATCTCCTCGTCAGACTTGTGAAGTCAGGACACGTACTTCAAGGCCTCGACGAGCTCCTCAGTAGGCTTGGCTCCAGGTAGGGTAGGGCAGGCGTCTAGGTTGAGGCGAGTCACAGTTAACTCAAACTCCTCTATCCTAGGCTTCGTCTTGCTGCGAATCTCCTTGGGTAGCTAATCCCACATACCCTTCGTCTCCCTAAGGCGCTTCTTGTCAAACTTCTGCCAAGCCTGCCAAGTCCTCTCACACTTGTCCTGTAGGTACTCTCTGTCTCCTCTGCGGTTGAACTCGGTCTTCTTGTCGTCCAACTCTCTCTCTGCAACTCCAAGACCTTGTTGTCGAGGTAGCAGTTCCTGTTGCCTAGGTCGGCGGCTTTGTCCTGTAAGTCAGCGACCTCGGCTCTATGGACTTCATCACGACAGTTGAGCTCGTCATGTAGCTTGGCAACTGTCTCAAGCAGACTAGCTCGCTCCTATGCTCCCTGCGAGTCTCGCTCCTAGTACTCCCATAGAAGGGCCTGGTCCTGACGTCTCCTCTGCTCAAGCTGGGTCACATGTCTGTCCTGCTCTAGTAGGTGGATAGCCAAGACACGAAGGCATCTATCCTCCTCGGCAAAGATAACTTTGCCGGCTGTGAAACTCTGCTCACTAGGGGTAAGGCTGAGGTCGAGGGCCTGGGGAAGTAGATGGAACTCTATCGTCTTTAGGTGCTCGTAGTGGTCCCTCATCACTCTATGAAGTGCCTTATGTGAGACAGCTCGTAGTCCCTCCTCAACTATGTCCTCTATAGTCAACTCGGTGAAAGCTAGGATAGAAGGTAAGGTAGTGCTAGCTGGGAACTCGATTGTGGTGACAATCGGTCCTTTGATTCCTCCTTCCTGAGCTAACTTCCTAGTGCAGGTGACCTTGACAAGCTCGTCAGGGGCTCCTAACATGATGAGAATTCGGCAGAGGGTCTGTGCAAAACCCCCAAGTTCACGTAGATCGAAGGTAAGCTTGACATGGTCCAGAGGTAGCGGTCCTAGAGGCGGCCATTCGACATTCGTTGCCATCTGCATGTTTTAAGGAACAGGTGTTAGCAGGTCAATAAATAGATAAGTCTTGCATAAAAGTAAATGCAGGGTCGGTATATATAACTGAAGAAGGGCTATTCACGTCCTATTCTATCGTCCATTTTTGAGGGTTTCGTCCTAGGGTCAAGTATGGCTCTGATACCAACTGAAACGACCTGATTTCCACGAAGGAAAAATCCACAGAGTCAATGTGTAATAAGACCGTTATAGATCATATTACCCAAATTCTAGTCGACTATCACATCCATACAACATAATATTAGAGTACAAATAGTGCGGAATTACATAAATTATTACATCGCCGTATTGGCGGAATCAAAAGTAGCATTCATTCAGAATAGCTTGAAGATAAGATCGCCAAACTCGAGCGTAGGAATGAACCCCTTAACCGTTAAACTCCTCAGAGCTATACTCCTCAGCAGAACCTATGTGCCAAAATTTATCAGTATGATTTGTATTGGCCACTTTCACCCTATGAGCATTGCTTTGTGGAAATTGGATGCAAGTTGGATATAATCAAAAGGAACCTATAAGGCTGGAGTTTCCTATGTTTTAGCACATCATGTATATAATAATAGTTGGTCAAGTTTTAACACCATTCTCACACACATTCCACCCCATTCCCGTCTAGAGCCAGGTTTCGATCCTGGGATCGATATACCACCATCTCCATATCATCACCATACCATCGCTCAGTCGACAGGCCGACTTCCTCTCGGCACTATCTCATGGCCTGTAGCCCCTAGCTACGACCGACACTCACGCACAGGGGAAGAAGAGGACTCATCTCACTATCTAGTTTAAGCGAAACCCACGAAAGGTCCATAGCCGACAAGTCGGCACATGTATCGATCGATCAACCATACACTCTACAGAGGTTTTACATAACCACAAGATCTGCCTTCTTCGCTGACCGTCGTCAACTGGGCTGATTTCGGCCGCTTGCTAGCCTAGGATAATGCCACTCTACCATTCAGCCCTGGTACACCCCAAGTCTAGTCTGGGGTGGCTAAAACTGTGAGTCATGAGCCAGGTTCACAAGGTCTCCATGAAGTCTCGGAAGGGCGTGGGGGAAATCCTCTGCGCCTTGTACCTCCTTACACTGTCCGCTATCAACCTAGCAGTAGTGGCAATATCCTACCCAGTAGTCCGGCCGTCCAGCACCATATAGGGCGAGTGGTACGTAAGGCTTCCCGGTGAATCTGAGTACTAGTAGTCCTTAGGGATGACTAAGCCAGAATGTCCTCATTAGGGTTTCCATTTACCATGTCACCATAGCACCTCCACCCTAGGCTCCTCCCATCACAGGTTCACACCCAGGGCCACCTCATATACCATTTACCCACCACAGGTATCCATTTTCTAGGGGTGCCCAGGTAGCACCCCACGGCAAGACTTGCCTCAGGCTCATCGTATATTCCAACTTGGTCGACATAACCCTTACCCTCCACGCACCCAAGTCACACACACAGCACTCTCCCCATAGTCCAGATAACAACAGTTTCCACCACGCATCAATGTAGTACAAGCATAGTAGAAGTAATAAGCAATGAAATATAGTAGCAAGCGTGTGTCTAGCCTAATAGCAGGGTAAGCAGGGGTAAGGTTGCGTCAAGGTAAAGGCCATCAAGTAAGCATACTACCATGCAAGTCCTATCATAGTGTGAATATAACAATAAAGTAAAGCAATAGCAGTTCTATTTTAGCCATGCGTAATAGGTGCTACGAGGTTGGGTAGGATGTGGCACCTTCAGTGAAGTCGTCTCCGTACTCCTCATGGTACTCTCGGTCCTCGTCCGTCTGGTTCTCCTCCGAGTCTGTAAATGATCGCATTATAGTCGCGTTAGCGACGTCTATAGAATAGCACAAAAAGCAATGAAAATTCAAAAGAACCAAATGCACTCAAACATGGGTTCATTGCGTAGAGCTCGATTTTAGATGAATTTTGGTCCTGGTCTTGTATTTTTCTAAGTTCGTATGAATTAGTTATGAATTTCTGAAGTTTCAATCATTTCTGAAAATGGGATAAGACTGAATTAATATCGTGCTGACACGTGTCACATTCCTGTTGGTCCACATGGCATGCTGACATCAGCATGACGCCATTGTCTTGGTTCTGGTACTGACAGGTGGGGTCTCGCTGATGTCATCATGACGTCAGCATGACGTCATCTACGTCGTCAGCTACTGACAGGTGGGACCAGGGGCTCTTGGGTCACTGACATGTCGGTTCGGTCTAAGTCAACGTCAAGTCAAGGGGTGAGTCAACGGTCAATGGATCACAGTCACTGACAGGTGGCCTCGGTCAACGGTCAATGTTGACCGGTCAATGGCCAATACAGGCCGGGCCTCGACTGGGCTAGTTGGGCCTGGATTTGGCCAGGCTTGGCCCGCCACGTGGCGCGCGCTGGTGCGACCACATCGTCTTACTAGGCCACTAACGGGTCATGATCCATGGGCGTAGGTGAGGCGCGGTTCATGGTGAACCCACCTGCGTTGGTCCATAGACCGCAGAGCCGGTCTATGAAGGACTTGGTCCACTTACTCCTTCCCAGGGTTTGGTTCACGTGCACGACGTGGTCGTGGTCGGAGCTCGGTGGAGCTGCTCGGGACGTGGTCGACGTGGTCATGGTCGGAGCTCGGCGGAGCTGCTCGGGACGTGGTCGATGTGGTCGTGGTCGGAGCTCGGCGGAGCTACTCAGGACATGGTCGACGTGGTCGTGGTCGGAGCTCGGTGGAGCTGCTCGAGACGTGGTCAACGTGGTCATGGTCGACGTGGGAAAAATCCCCTTCTCTTCCTCGACGGGGCTCCTGCCAGTGGTGAGGTCACCGGCGAGCCCCCGCGGCGGTGCTAGCGTCCGATTAGGGTAGGCAATAGCTTCCCCATGTCATGGCGACTGCGACGGTGGGGTCGGGGCGACGGCTAGGGCTTCCTAGGGCTCTGGCCATGGTGAACGGTGGCGTGGGTTCATCGGCGTGCATGGACAGGGCTGCAGTGGTAGCAAGAGCCCAGTTGGAGGAGCGTGTGAGCTCCACGGTGCTTCTACGGCCATGGTGGGCATGTTGAAGGAGTTCCTAGTGCTCCCAGTGGCTCCGGCCACGGTGGTGGGGCAAAGCAGAGGCGGTGGTGCTCCGACAAGGTGCGGTGCGGCAACGCAGGGCTCCTGTGGCTTCTTCCTCGGCTAAGATGAGCGTGGTGGGTCTCTCGTCATGGCGGAGCCAGTCGGGGTGTCAACATCGCCTTTACCGCAATGTAGAAGATGCGGTGGTCTCGCCATGGTTGTGCTCTCGGCCATGGCGTGCAGGGTGGTTGTGTCGATGTTCCTGAGCCGCTAGGGGTCGGTGAGGCCAGGCCTTGGGCTATGCGCGTGCAGTGCGTGTGCAGCGTGTCCAGGAGCGGGAATGCTCCGCCTCTGCGTCCCCTAGTTGCGGGAACACGGTGGCGTTCATGGTGAGTACGGCTAGCGCGGTGAGCGGCGAACGACGTGGCTCACCGTAGGGTTCATGGTAGTAGGATGGCGGTGCGGTGGTGAGGCGAGGCCGTGATGAGGTGATGCAGTGCCGTGCCGAGCAGCTACGTTGCTGTAGCTGATCGGGGCGACGCTCTTGGCTCCAGCGAGGTCCTCCCCACAACGGCTTCCTTCTCCTCCTTGCTTCTCCCTCCTCTCTCTCTCTCGTCTTGACGCTGTGTGGTGCTGTGCCACCAGCGGCGGCGGCGAACGGGCTGAGGGTTAGGGCTCACGAACGTTGGCTTTTATAGCCGAGTTCCAAGGGCTCCAATGGCGGATGGCGATCGGGCGGTGGTGATGCTTGCGGCGCATCCGATGGCCCACGTGCGGTAGCGTAAGCGTGGCGTAAGGGGGAACAGGGTCATGCGATGTGCGTGACCCTGGGCCCACGCCTGCTCCACGGTCGGGGCTCGGTCGGGAGGAGAGGCCGGCGTAGGGAGGAAGAAGACCCTGTTGCTGTGCGGCTGACAGAGGGGGCCCATTTGCCAGCTTGTCCTGATGCGGCGGCGTGCGGTGCGTGATGGCTGACGGGCGGGTCTGGGTCGTCAGCGGCTTGTGCGCGCGGGGGCGGCAGGGTGTTGCTAGGCTGGCTTCGTGGGCCGCGTGCACGAGTGGGAGGGCAGGCGGGCTCGGCCAGGCTGGCTCGCAAGGCTGAGCAGGCCTGGGTTGCTGCTCCCTCTTCTTTCCTTTCTCTTTTTCTTTGTTGCCAATTTGGTTAGGGTTTAAACTTAAGCTTCGAGTCATGTAGTGGGTCCCACAAGGTGTTTTAAACGGTGGTCAAAATACATCTCATATATTAGGGATTATTGGCTATTTTTGTTATACAAAAATAGTTGAAGTTTTTATATAGGGGTGTTTTATTCTTCCAACAAATAATTCATTATTTAGGGTTTATCATAAATATTAAGTAAGTTAGTTAAATATCACATAAGGCAAAAGAATCCAAATCACAAGTGGGTTTAAGGATGTATGCATGATTTATTTATTTAGGAATTTAATTACACATGTGGCATAAAACCAAACTATGCTTATGATTTTAACCTAGTTGGGTCACATTCAATCCAAAACTAGGGTTTGGCTTCTACATATGTCACTCAACATCACATAGGGCTTAAACAAAAATTTTGTAGTTGTGATTTTTGGTATGTGGATTTTTGGGTTGTTACAGCGGCGAGGCCGTGCTCGCCCGCAGCGGCTGTCCGGCGGTCGGGGCGGGCCTCCTTGCATCATCTCCACGCGCGCTGCGTCAGATCCACGATGAGGACCGGTTGCGGCAGCTTCACGCGCGCCGCCTCCTTGCTCTCACCGCCGCCGTTGGGGACGAGGCCGCCTCCCTGCACGCTGGGGCCCTCGACGTTGTTGTCGGGGCTCGTGCCGCTGCTGCAGCTCCTCGCCATCTCCTTCTTGGCCGTGGCAGCGCGGGAGGCACGCCTGCACCTCGCCCCGAGCGTGTGGCTGACAAACGGACTCTACCGTAGGGTAAAATGGTCATTTCACCTGCCTGTTTGACACCGTTAAGTAAAAAAGCGGACGAAATGGCTTGGAGAGCAAAGAAGTTCAGAACGGTGGTATATGTGTGCGGCTAACTTTTTTAATGGTCTATGTGTAATTTCAAATTTTTCAATGGCACATGTAAAAGCCTTATCCTCTTGCTCTGCTTCATACAGTCACGACAATATCACCTTTCTCTCTCCGTCTCGTCCCCACCCTACGTGGCCGTAGCCCGGAGAACGGCCGCACGAGCAGGGGGGACTCAGATTGGGTAACGTTCCTTCAGCAAGTCACGGCGTAACGTGTGGCCCTATATCCGACGTTGAAACACCATCCAACGGCTGCCAGCTTTCTCCCATAAGATACTTTAGTTTTCCTCCGTGAAAGCTAGGCGGGAGTGGCTGCTCGTTCGCGCGCTCGCTGGGCTGTTTTTCGGCGGGCTGCGCCGACCCATGCCCACTTCTCGTCGCGGCCGCCAGCGACGCGGCCTTGCGGCACGCGCGGTCCATGACGATGCCCAGCAGCTCCCAGATGGCCCAATCCACGCCCAGGACCGCCACCACCTGCGACGCCATGGTGGCGCCCGCGCGCCGGCATAGGAGCACCAGCGCGGCCGCCGCGCACTCCCGCGCCGACTCCGTGTCGCGCCACATCTCGGCCACCAGCCGCGCCACGGCGCCGTCCAGCGCGACGATCGCCTCCGCGCCACCGCGCTTCGCCAGCGACGCCAGCACCGTGGCCGCGGCCTCCGCCTCGCTGCCCATCGCGGACAGCGCCGCCTCCGCGGCGCCGGCCTCGATGATCCTCGAGACGTTCTCCCGCTCGGCGGACAGGCACAGGAGCGCCGCCAGCGCGTCCTTCTTGGTGCTGGAGGGCCCCATGCGCGCGAGCCGCACGACGCTGTCGACGATGCACGGGTTGCGGCCAAGCCGCCGGCGGTATGCGTGGACGGCCGCCAGGCTGAGCACGGTGGCCGCGGCGTTCTCCTTGGCGCGCCACGTGGCGCCCAAGCGCATCACGTGGCAGAGCGCGTCCACGGCGCCCTCCGCGTGCATGATGCACTTCTTGTTGGCCTCCAGGATGGAGAGGTTGAGCAGCGCCGTGATGGCGTTGAGCTGGAGAGCCGAGTCCTCGGACAGGAGCAATGGCACGAGGAGCCCCGCGGCGCCGGCCTCCCCGATGAGCGCGCGGTTGTCGGACCCGGACTTGGCTAGCTCCCAGATCTCTTGCACCACGCGCTTGGTCGCCTCGGGGGAGAACGAGGCTGACAGCTTCTTCTCGAGGAATGAGGCGGTCATGCGCGCCGCCTTCAGCGCGGCCTTGTTCGCGCCTACCACCACCGGCGCCGGCTCGGCTTTCCCAGACTCGCTGCTGCTCTCCATGGGGATGTCGTTCTCTCGGCACCACCGCGATATCAAGTTCTTGAGCGCCTTGTTGGGCACGAGCTCCAGATTCGGCAGCACCTGCCCGGTCTTGGGGCACGTGGATTTGTCGGCGCCGAACCACAGCGTGATGGAGTCGCGGTCGTACGTCTAACCCCTAGAAGCCACGACGGGGTCGCCCATCAGCTCGAGGGAGATGGGGCACCGGAAGTCCGGTGACGGCGACGGTGGCTCCGCGTCATCGTCGCCGTCGCCGTCGTCGAGATCCACCTTGGAGTCCACTGACCACGGCGTGGCGGCACTGAAGAGGACGCACTTGGCGTAGCGGAGGAGGCCGACGAGGGCGATCATCGACGACGTCCACTTCTCGGCGACGCGGTCGCCGATCTCCCGCTCCAGTGTCTCGATCTCGTCGCTGCAGCTGGCGGGGTCATTGATGCCCACGTCCTCCAGGACGCCCTCCAGCCTCTCCCGCTCGGGCACGATCTCCCGCTCCACCTCCTGGATGAGCGCGAGCACGCCGGCCTTGAGCTCCAGCTCCGGTGCCGCCACGCGGCGGCACTGCCGTGACGCGAGCGCCAGGTGGTCCGACACGTCGTCGGCGAGCCCGAGGTCCGCGACGGGGAGCAGGTCGAGGAGCGTGGCGAGGTCGTGCTGGAGCTCCCGCGCGCGCGCCGCCACCTCGTCCGACTGGAGCAGCAGGCGCGTGCGGCTGCGCGCGGCGCAGTCGGCCACAAGCGCCTTGAACCGCTGCAGCACGAGGAGGAGCTCCCTGAGGCACAGCGACCACGGGCGGTGGCGCAATACTGCTCGGGTAAGCGTAGGACTGCTTGGCCCAGGCCGGCGGCGACGCTGCTGAACAGCGCCCCGGCGTCGTTGTATGCAGCTCGACGGCTCGGCCCCTCCGGACGACGGGCGGCGGCGCAGGACTGCTCGGGTCGGCGGCGGCGAGCAGTGGGCACGGGTCGATGCAGCCCGCCGAAAACCAACGTAGCGTGCGCGAACGAGCAGTCACTTCCGTCTAGCTTTTACGGAGGAAAACTAAAGTATCTTGTGGAGCCATCGGATGGTGTTTCAACGTTGAATATAGGGCCGCACGTTACGCTGTAACTTGCTGAAGGAACGTTACCCAATCTGAGTCCGGGGGGTGGTGGTTCCTACTCCGTGCATTCCCCGTCGTGTGCGGCCGCTCCCCACGCCTCATCACACCGCCTCGCCGAGACCCGCAGGTACGCCTTCTCAGTTCCCATTGGGACTCCTCCGTCTCCCCAGGGTCACGGGTCCGCGCCGCCTCAGATCCGGGCACGGCTTCCCCGTTGCGCCACCGCCTTGGTGCGGCGGTGCGGCCAGTGGAGAAAGATTGAACTCTTGGTACTTCCATGGCAGCTGTATGCACGCACGCAAACGTTCATTTGGGTTGCCTCTGTAGTCCCGGGCCTTCCCCACTCCGGAGAAAGCATGGCTGCTCGGCCCTGTGATCCTGGATCCTCCTCTTTCGGGCATCCAGGTTCCATCTAATTCCGATTTGGTAGTTAACTTTTCCAGCTAATGGTTTTAGCTCTTCTTGCATTTGTGGTGTCCGAGATTGATAGGTGACCTCATGCCACTTGCGACCTTTTTTCCCACTGTTTTAATTTCTCCCTTTGCATGCGCCTGTGCCCACGGAGAGAGAACGGGAGAGAAAGGAGAAATTGCCGTGACCGTGAGAAGCAAAGCAAGAGGATAAGGTAGAAGGAGACACGGGTAAAACGGTCACGCCTGGTAAAAAAAAAGATGGGGTAAGAAATTTACAAAGTTGGAAAAAACACGAAATGTCAAAATAGCGTGAAACACACCTTTCATAAGACCATTCTGGTGAAGCCCACAAACTTAAGGACATTCTAGCGAAACCCACTCCCCGTAAGGGCAAAATTCCCATTTTCTCGAGCAGCAGAGGGCGTCTGGGTACTCCTCCCCTCTTCCTTTCCTTGATGTGCCTTTAAATTTGGCGATTAACTGATTAGGAATCTGAACGTTTTGAATTAGACTATTGGACTAGAGAAGCTGAATTATTTGTATGAAATATGTAGTTTTAAGCACTTCCAAAGTATGAGAAAATTTCATTTGTCTGGCGCTCTAAATTTTTTTAGGTACTATGTAATGTTTCAGTCATGTAAGAGTGTTTGATGGATTGACTTGAACGCTCTATTGCAATTGGCATAATTTCGAACTTATGAAATATTGAACTGTTACAGTTGGTACAGTGACTATGTTATTGGTAACAGGAAAACCTGTGTGCTTCCATCCATAGATTGTGCATAGCTGTGCATATTTTCTGGATGCTGCTCCCATGTCCCACTTGAATTCCACCTCTAGTTCTTCCTTTGTGGAATCATTTTGCTTATATGGATGAAACTATGAGGTTTCTCAAAGGTAACGTGCTTGCTCAAACTCTGAAGCACCTAATAATTTGAAGACAATAAGGGTATTTGGTGTGTGAATTTTGTCCAACTTTAACCCTTTAGCCCCAAAGTGATGGAAATGGTATTGTTCGAAATTAAATTGGAAAATGTTGTGGTATTTAGAGGAACTGAGGCAAAGTTTTGTCAACTCAATGACATTCTTCCTCTACATTTTTCTTTGATTATATTACTTAGTGGTATGGTCAGAAGCTGGAGATTTGGCCTTCAAGGTCACTTTTTGTAAATCCTTTAAGCTTGTTCTGTTTTCTACCTTAGATGGTGCATTCCTGTTATTGTCTTCCAGATCTTTGTGAATCATGATGGTGTGTAGTCAGAGTAAGCTTGTGTTGACTGACTAAAGTACTGCACTATAAGTGAAACTAAAGGATAAATAAGTACATTATGCGTATAATTGCATGATGTGAACCACTACATACTTCTGCTGACTAACAATATGTTGTTTTTAGTCTACCATATATATATACCCTTATTTCTGTATACCATTTCCTGCACTCCCCTGAGTCATGTCATCGGCCATTTGTTGCTGACAGATTGACAACCTACGGCCTGAATTCGCCTATAGTTGCCCGTTCGGTCCTTCCACTCTTCCAGCCTTCTTCCTGCGTACCCAGAGTGGGAGAGGCACAAATCTTCAGTCCGTCCTGCTTGACCATGCGCTACTGCTGTTCCTGTTCTGCTCCGCCTCCTCGCACGCCCCCAGCTATCCCTGGCGCCGCGCCTGTCGTCCGCGGCCACCTGTGTCTACGCTGCCGCCCTGTGTCGCTGCTGGTCTGTTGCCGGCATCGGCGTGGTGTATTCGCACCGCCCGTGTTCTGTGCGCTGGTTGCCTCCGCCGCCTCCGTGGCTGCCTGTTTTCGCTGTTGGTATTTCTCTTTGCCTCCGCCAACCCTGTGCCTGTGCCTTCCCCGCATTCTCATTCCTCTTTGAGCACGGTAAGGTCCCCAGCTGTTGTTTCTCTGCCCTTCCTGTTCTATGCCCTTCAAGTGCTTGATCAAATGTCCAAAACGAGTCTGCTTGGTAATTTTGCTTATGTTCGTTGTCTTGCAGTGTTTCTATACCAATACCATCCAGCGCACAGGGCTTCTATTCTTTGGGGGGGGGGGGGGGGGGGGGGGGGGGGGAGCCTCCAATCACTTTCGCCACCACCCTCCTCGCCAGCTTCCTGCCGCCAGTGCTGCCTGGACGCAGCGAGCGCCTGGTCCGTCCTAACCTCACTCGTGCGCCACCATTTGTCCAGCAGATCCCAAACCTCTCTGGCGCTTCTCTCTGTTCGATTTGCCACATCAGTCAGCTGCCTAGTTATTCTCGGTGTGCACTATAATTTAGGAACTTCCAGCTACCTAATGCATACACCCCTTCAGTGCAAGCATTTTCAACTATTAGAGATGTTGTAATAGAGTGATATCTGGTAGTACCATCAAGCACACTGCATATCTGAATCATTGGAGCAATAGACGACCTAAAATAGCATTGTACCATTATTCTCTATATATGCGTGAAAGGGCTTATAGCCTAGTGGTTATGAAGATTCAGTAGCACCTCCAGGTCCTGTGGTAGCGAATTTAGGCTGGTTAAAATAATCCCCTCATCGGAAAGCTGGGGTTCAGGGATTTTCTCGGCCAGCAAGGTGGTGTTCTTTTATCTTAAAAGCAATGCCCTAGGGAGGTCATGCCCCTGGCTGGTTGAGTTTTTTACTTTTTCCCTCTGAATATGCTGCTGGTAATATGGCCAGTCATTATAGTCCTTCTATTATTACTTGTGCGTACCATCTTTTTGTACTCTGCATAATTTATTTCCTTTTTGACTTGTATTCTGGATTTTTTTTTATTTTACTATATATGCACAATGACAATGTCATCTCTTATGGCTGCTTGTTTGATAGAGAAAATATTTCTGTCTATGCAGTGCAAATATCTCGATGTCAGGTGTTTCAAATTCTATCGCCGCTGGTCTTCCTAGCTATGGGCTATATGCAGAGACAAGGTTTCTCTCACAGAGCTATAGGAACTTCGCACGGAAATCCTCTTACAAGTATCTCAGAATCCGTGCAGTGCAGGGAAATGATGGGCGTCGAAGGCTGGTTGACATAATCCGAACCATTCCAGAACTCTCAAGGGACTATTTTAGAAGCCGGTCGAGGCGAGCTCTTTTTGGTGGCATCTCGCTGCTTGGCGGCTTTTACGTTGCACAGACAATCTCACTCTCTTTCGGTGCATTGGGTGTGAATGATGTTCTAGCGGCAGTTGTTTGTGTCCTGCTGACTGAGTATGTGACAAAGTTCTATTACAGCCGGCCTAAGGTTACCTTCCCCATTGCTCTCCTCAACAACTTCAAGATGGGTTTCACATATGGCCTGTTTATTGACGCCTTCAAGCTTGCTAGCTGAACTGCACTATGCCCTGCTTGGCTGTTTCTTTGTACGCTCTTGATCACCACAAACATGACTGTATACATACAGTCATTCTTGTATGTGAAGATTGAATCCAGTTGTTTTATAGTCTCGGGATAGCTGGATCAGAGGATACATAACCTTTTAGATTACATGGAATTCATCTCTGCTGTGCAAATTTGCAAACTTCAGGTTAATCCAAGCTAATTCTGAACTGAGCGGCAGTAAAGTTGCTATTGGGTTACCGGCTGCTGTTACTGTTGCCAAATTTATAAAGTCCTTCAGTAACATCACATCAGTGTGCCTTGATTGCTAGCAGTGATGTGACGAACATGAGAAATTCCAGTGATGCTGTATGAAGACGTGTTTGAATGTTTGGTCTGTGCACAGCTTTAGGTGGTTTCTTGGCACCATGCTGTTTTCTGATTGTTTTGGCTGTTTCTCTGAATCTCTAATGGCTGCCTGTGCACTGAGAAGAGTTGTGTTCCTAGTTGGTTATACAGACCAGCCTGGACTAAAATACTGGCATGGATAATCTAATTAGAAAGTCAATTCATGTATTCCCGGCATCTATTGTTCATTGGGTGCTACTGCTACACAATACTACTGTAGTATTATTACTGATATATACAGTACAAATAGAATGGAAGAACTACCAGGCCTACTGACTATATAATGATTATTGAACTGGCATTGGGAATGGATGCCATTTTATGTTTGAAAATTGCAGTCAGTGAGTTGTGATGATCTACTTTGGGACGCGATGTGAATAGTCATGGTCTTTACGTGCTGATTTTTCTTTTTCTTTTTTGTTGGGTTTCTCCTTGCACAAGGATTGTTTTAAGCTCAGAATTTGCATGCTAGGTACTATCCATTCATAGACTTATGTGATACTTTTTGTACAAAATTTTCATTCTAGCTACTATCCATACATAATTTTTTGTGATACTTTTTGTACACACGTTTAAAGGTGCAACCATGTGTTGGTGATTCAGTGACGCCATGTCGGGCGTCAGCTAGTCTCTTCTGTACATTGTGAACGGGTATGGCATTTTCTATTCTTGCGAAGCTCTTGTTACACATGTGACTATGTGAGCTCTTTCCTCCATCTATTTTTCTATATGAGAAAGTGCATATAATAAAGCACCCGTGAGTGTCAGCAAATGGTCATGCAGTTACATGCAAACAAAAAAAAGGTTCCACTAAAACGAGGAAGGCAAAAGACTCCGACAAATTAAAAATATGTTTCACAGCTGGGAGTTTGTGGTGTCAAACTTTCTCTCATTTTTATATTTTCTTCAGCCTTGCCTTTCATTCCTTTAATGAAGCCACCAATAATCCTTGCTGCAAGATTATGGACCATGGAGTTTCCTGTGAAGTCAAAATGTACATGAGCTTCCACTCAATTTACAGGAAGACATGAATGGATACTTGCTTTCTTCTCTGATTAGTACCAATATATTTAGTACGAGAAAGATTTCTTAATGTGGTAACACTACACAAAAAGGGGTGCTAACTCTGAAATAGTCATCTTGCTACTTGCAATATGTTGAACAGAAAGCATCAGTGTGTGTGTGTGTCTCTCTCTCTGAATCTTCAAGCGCACACTGTAAATGAACTTGGCAACTTGCAAATTGCAAAATTGCAATACCATTAGGCTATGTGGGTAGTATATCAAATGGGCTATCACAGTAGTTGAACAGGACTGTGTGCCTTAATGTGATATGCGGCTGGACATTTTGTCAAACATGTTGCAGGCAGTAGAGGCGGTATCGCTTAGTCGTGCTAGTTGCTCACTGCCATCGTACTCCTGTAGGCAACCAGCTAGGTGTGATGGTGGCTGGGTGCTTCCGGGTTAGCCGGTCAGGGGACGCCAGTGTAGGTGGCCGGAATGCCTTTACCGCTGTCCCCTTCCGGGCTCCCGGCGGTTGACCATGGCTAGCCTCCACGCCCTCTTCCGTGGTTTCGCCTAGACTGTTGCTGGCGGTAGCACGTGATGTGGTGGCGCGGCCAAGCCCTGGACTGCGCCGTCACCGCTCAAGAGCAGACACGACCGCGCCATTGGAGATTTGGAGGCGACATGCGTATCCGATGGGGAGAGCCGGGCGTGGCTCGCGGCCGAGGATGGGTTACAGCCTTATGGGCCACCACTGCGGCCGTCCTCCTTCCCTTTCATAATCGCGACATGTGCCGCCGTCACGAGCGGGAGGCGCGGTGGAGGAGGGCAGCCAGGCCGAGAGCGGGCAGATGAGGGGGGAGGGGGAGGGGCAGGCCCGGCGCGGCGGCCCGAGCCACCGTGGTGCGTGCGGGGGCCCCGGCCACCTCAGCTCGGGCTGGGGACCCCGGCGACTCCGGCGCAGAGGACGCGAGCAACCGGCGGAGTGGAGTATTCACGAAGCGCCAGGAGAGACGAGCGGGACGGATGGGATCAACGGCTAGATCAACACCGACGTGGGAATCGGACGGTTCATTAAAAACAAGCGACGTGGCCCAATGACGTGCTCGAGCTTGGCTGCAGTTTAGAAAGAAAGAGATGGAAAACATGTTCGCTAGACGCTAGCGTAGCCTCCACTGAACACACAGGTATGGCTGGATATCGAGCCAGCTCCCCTCGTTATGGCTCGGCTCGTTATGGCTTTTATACGAACGAGTCAGAAGTTTAGCTCGGCTCAGCTATTAGCGAGCTCGAGCTAGCTCGTTTGGCTCACGAGCCAAAGCACAAAAACATATTACATGGAGATTATAACCACAAGTCAGCAACAAACACATCACATGCATATTTTAAATGAAATAAAACAAAATACATGTGAATTCTACAACGAAAAATATAATTATGTTATCATCCATGTGTTAGGCGATAGGCAAAGTGATACATGGGCTGATTATGTTGAGAATCGGCCTATGTACGGATCTCTAGATCCGTTTTTCCCGTTTCTGATCCCAAGAAAGAGGCGTGTAGATCGAAGTCGCAGATAGATCCCGTCTCCCTTGTCCAATCCCAAGAATAAAACATAAGAACACACATGAGACACAAGTATATAAGGAGAGCCATCTCTTCATAGTCCTTTCACGTATACATCTAATCCCTTTATATATGTAGATGCCTTCAGGGCATATATGGTAGTTATGATGGCATATAGGTAGGAGCCCATCAGGGCATATATAGTATGAGCCTATCAATTTTCTAATTGAGAAATTCTTAACAAATTAAAGTTGTTGGCTTGTTACTTATCTTAGCTTGTCTCGTGAGCTTGCTCGAGCTGGCTCATTAACTAACCGAGCTAAACTGTTGGCTTAGTTTGTTATAAAAATTCAAACGAGTTGAGCCGAGTCAAGCCACTAACGAGCAAGTCGAGTAAGCTAGCGAGCTACTGGTTTTTCGTCTAGACCTCCGAATGGAATGCGATGCTGCAAGCATGATGTCTCGCGGTCGCGGGCGGTAAAGCACCGCATTTTCGCAGTGTCCCATCTGCGGATCTGCTGCCTCTGGTTATGCCGTGTCCATGAGACACCGCGTCAAACAAATCCAATATGGAGGCCGATGTGTCCATGGCCCGCTTTGGCATATGGGCCTTTTGCCCGTGTTTTCTCTTGAAACGGACTGGTCGTGCATGGGCCAGGTACACGAGGACGACAAGTAAGCAAGCCATGTTCACTGTGCGCTCCACCGAACTGTCGGGCAGGAGGGCGGTGACAAATGCAATGACATGAGCAGTCTGATCGCTCGATCGTGGATTATAAATTGAAATAGTATTTTTCTTTCACACTTAATAGACAGTAGTAAATAATTCACGATCATTTATGGTCTGCCGAACAGGTCCGTGCATCCATATCAAAGCCGCCACTGGCTTGGTCTTTTTTTCAAAGAAAAAAAAACAGCTAATGGGGCTTGGTCTTTTTTTCAAAGAAAAAAAAACAGCTAATGGCTTGACGTTGACCACTCGCTGACGCCTTGAGGCACAGATAGCGCTAGCGCTATCTAGTGCAATACCGACGAGCGATCCAGTGTTAAAGACATTTTATCAAGAAGACGCATGATCAGATGACATAAGCTAATAGCCGGCCTGATTAATTAAAAATAAAATCAGGTCAGCTGCAGTACGGCGTCGCCATCAAGCCGCGTAGAGTGTATATATACACACACGTGTACCGCGCGGACCTTTCTAGAAGTGGCTGTACTATTTCAATCGCCCCCGTAGTTTGACCTTCTAGTCATGTTCGCTTGCTCGTAAACGATCGTAAATTTCTAGCCAGGAACAGTGTTTTTCTCTCACGCCAAACCAGCCAACAGTAAATAATCCATGATACGATACGGCCTCCCGAACAGGCCGTAGATATGGCATCACTGCATGTCTGCATGCATTGCAGATTCGTAGGGTTTGACCTCCGTCGCATCTTGCATGGCCTTGGTCGCCAAGGAAACGCACGGCCACGGCAGGCAGCCGGCGACGTGCGTAGAGTACGTACGTACACCTTGCTTTACAAGCAAGAAAAGGAGGTTGAGAGGAAAGTCCAGGGATCGGATCGGAGTAACCATATGCCTTGCCGCCGCGTTGCTATGTTAGTTATATGCTCCTCTATTCGTTCCAAATTATAAATCGCTTATTTTGATACTCCCCCGTACTAAAAAAAATAAAGTCATTTTGGATAAGGCTTGGTTCAAACATTGAGAATATAAATCATGAATAATTTTTAAGTTGTTGAGCTTGGAAATGTGAAAGCCATATAAATAGATTTATCTTGAAAAATACTTTCATAAAATATATATATATATATATATATATATATATATATATATAACTTTTTGATAAATATTTTTTATAAAAATAAGGAGTCAAAGTAATACCTTGGAGATCGTGTCGCTGTCCAAAACGACTTTATTTTTTTAGTATTGAGGGAGTATGCATCTAAATAAAATAATATATCTTGATACATGACAAAATGGATTAAACAACAAAAGTCAAAGCGACGACCAATGCACTTGACTATTCTTTAACTGTCAGCTGTGACGTACGATTAATAACGGTTTAAGAAAGCGTGGAGAGAAAAATATTAGCACTAGTCCACACGGCAGAAAAAAAAAGGCCACATGATTCACATGGCAAGTGCACGGCAAGTAGCCTTTAAAGTACCAGGAAATCGTCGCGTTTCTTGTGCGCGTTTTCGTTCGGTTCGTGAGAACGAATACGGGGTTTTTGGCTTGTCAAAAGTTTAATTAAAGGGGTTGTTTTTGGAGGGTGTTTTTTTTAGAAGCAGCTGTTTTTTCGTAGTTCATTTTTGAAAGCTGGTTTGACTCTGCTTTTGGCTTTTGGCTTTACGCTTTTCGAAATTGGTGGAATAAAAAACTCTTCTATAGTTGTTTCAAGAGAGATAAAGATAAAAGGTATATTTTATACTTGTTTAACTAAACAGCTTTCAGCTTTTCTACAGCTCACAGCCCACAGCAGCTTTTCCATAGCTCACAGCTCACAGCCCACAGCAGTTTTTTCCCACAGTCACAGCTCAACCAAACATGGCCACAGTATCGGATCGGAACGTGGTCAGTCACCCACGAACAGCCGGCGTTGCCTTGTTGCCTTGTTGGGTAGGCAGCGGCATTGAGGAGAACTAGAGAAGGTGCGCCGTACTGCTACCATCCTTGACAAAAGAAAAAATAAAATAAAGTGTACTATTTTTCAACCTATAACCTATTCAATCTCAAATTACAAAAGCAGATAATAGACAGCCTCCAATTCTCAAAACGGAACAAATTTAGTTCTCTAGTTTTCTATTTTGCAAAATAAGGAAAATATGATTTACTATACTATTACAGATCATAAATAAATTATTTTAATCAGAAAAACACGAAGTTGGTACCTATTTTTTCTAGAAAAATATCACCTACCTGTTTAGGATCTACATATTATTTAAACTGACTTTCAGTTGCTATGGCTTTATTGCCGCTCGTAGTTGTGCTCATTTTCTAAAAAATAAATAAGATCCAAATGACTATAAACAAAGCACCAACATATATATAACATTTCAAACTAAACTATTATAGTTTTAATATTTTATGATTTTTAGTGATCGAACTAGATTTTTTATATTTATAGAAAATAGAAATCTACTTTAAAGCCAGTTAGAAGATCAAATTTATTCGGTTTTAACAATTGGAGAACGTTTTGTTACTCGGTTCCATACTTTGACGGTGAAAATCATGGTAACGTGTACTAAAAGGAAGCAATTCTTGTTTTTCAAAAAGTGGAACAATTTAAATTTTAACTAAAGTTTTATAAAAAGCACAAACATTCATGATACTAGATAAGTATTGACAGATTAATTATAATTAATTATTATAAAATACATTGTAGTAAATTTTATTGGAGATGTAAATGCTAAAATTATTCATTATAGATTTGGTCAACTTACATTAGTTTAACTGGAATATTTTTTATACTTATATTTTTATTAGGGGAGCGGGAGTAACTCAAAAGTATATTATTTATTTATATAAAAAATCCACATCTCACCACGGTACCACCGCGGCGCCGCAGCACGCAGCGCCGCTCTAGGCTCGCCCACGGTGTGAAATTTTTGTATTTTGGTCTCTTTTGAAAATAATTTTTCAAAAAATACCTACGCCAAAACATTTTCTGAAAATAGACCATTTTTAGGCGTCTTAGCACATGACGCCGAAATATGAGGCTCAGCGTCGTGTCACTCAACGCCGAGGTATTGTCACGTCACGGACGACCGGGGTCGTCGTCGACACGGTGACGCGTGGGTCCGAGATGTCGGCGTCGTGTCAGCCGACGCCAAGTGCCCAACCTCGACGCGGTTGGACTGCGCGCCGAGCTACTGGACCCACCCGGAGCGCGACCCAGGCGGCCCAACAAAGCACGGTGGCCCAGAAGCTCGGCGTTGGGTTACTTAACACCGAGCCTCCAGACCTCAGCGTGGCCCGACTCAACGCCGAGGTCTGGTCCCTTTAGGCCGCGCCGAGGCCCCTTCTTCTTCCTCCCTCCATTCTGAAACCGCCGGCCTCCCTCTCTTTCTCTTCTCCCCCGCGCCGCCACCAAACCCTAGGCTCCAAAATCGACCCCCGGTGCCACGATCTTGTCTCCCGAAGCTTCCTCGAGGTAATAGTCCCTCCCCTCCTTCATTCTATCCACGTAGATGTGCTTATATTGTCTCTAATCATGTGGAATCATGGTTGTATAGTGTTTTGGTATATTTGTGTTTACATTTGCAAAATGTATGGCTTAGGATGATTGAGTGCATTGTTGTTTAACTGTTTTATGTGATGAACATGTTAGGTTAGTTTGGTTTCTAGTTATTTTGGTCATTAGGTTGTTTATTGTAGGTGTCATTAGGGTTAGTTATTTGTTGGTCATTAGGGTTACTATGTATTTTATTTATTTGTTGGTCATTACATTTCAATTTGTTATGACTAGAAATGATTATGTTGTTGGGGTTGAAAAAGATGAAATGATATGTTTTAGTTTCTACTTATTGGATTGAAACTCGCATGATATATTGATATGTGACACTACTTGTTGTGTGATGACTGTAGATGGATAAATTAGTGAGGTTGCATCATGGAGGCCGTATTGTTAGGACAAGAGATGATAGTTTGGAATTTCTGGACATGTGTGAGGAGTTGTTGATTTTTTCTGAAACACCATCTTTGACCTAGTTAGTGGAGCGAGTCAAGGTTAAGTTAGGCTAGAATGAAGGAGACGTGCATGTTCAGTTTGAAGGTGTCATAGATGTTGGGTCATCGAAGGGTCCTCGGATCAAGCGGTTGCTCAAAATTACAAGCGAGACTGAATGGAATGATTACAAGGCAGTTGTATTGGCCTCAGAAGTGCGATCTTTGGATTTAGTAGTAAGTAAGGAGTCCGGCTTAGGAAATGATAACTTCGAAGCATGGCCATCTTCCCCCGCTCACATAGGTTATGGTCCTTTGCCTGAAGAAGAAATACTTGTCACAGAACTAGGCTACGGTGGAGATGAGGAAGAGAATCCGGTTGCCGATGGTGAGGGCAATCATGATAGTGATGAAGAGGATGATGATTATGTAATTGTTGATGCAGAAGAAGGTTTGGACGACGCTAGCGGAGACTTTTCTATTGAGGATGAGCTTAGCGACGAAGATGATCTTAGTGGTGAAGAAGACTTTGGTGATGCTAGGGCTATGAACCGTTTTGACATGGAGATAGCTGGAGATGATGAATCCTTCGTAGAGGAGATAGCCAAAGACTCTGATGACGATCGCCCTGTTGGTCGTCTAAATTTTAGGGAAATAGAGATATTGTCTAGGGTCTTGCCTTGGAGAGATCCACTAGTTGGTGATTTCGAGGACCTTAGCCATGGTCATAGGGCTGTAGCTGATGGTGGGCCAAGTGATACAACTGTGCCTGATGTTAGCGGTTGCCTCATCATACGGAAGGGCATATTGTTTAGTACCATGGATGAGTTGAAATCATGGTTGCAAGAGTACTCCATTGTACACAACCGACCTTTTAGGGTCATCAATTCATTCAAGGAGAAGAGGTATACTGTTGCTTGTGAAGAACAACAGTGTGGTTGGAGAGTATGTGCTAGGAAGACGAAGGCAGGCAAATGGAAGATTACCTCAGTGAAGCAACCACATGTTTGTGCCACTGCTGAGGCAAAAGAGAACCATCTGCAGCTCAATTCTAGGTTCATTGCAAGGCAGTTATGCCCCGTGGTGAAGCATATGCCAACCATTACGGTGTCTGCGTTGGTTGAGATCATCTTCCAACGGTACAATTACTATGTCAAGTATGGGAAAGCATGGAGGGCAAAGCAGCGTGCACTGGAATAATATTTGGAAATTGGGAAGAAGCTTATGAGCGCCTCCCTGTAATGTTGAACGCAATGAGGGTTGTAAATCCTGGGATGCACTTCGAGTATTTACCTAAGGAGGGTGAAACAAGGAATGGTAGCCAGGTCTTTGGAAGGGCGTTTTGGGCGTTCGGGCAGAGCATCGAAGCATTCAAGCATTGTAGGCCCATCGTCTCTTACAGGGAAATTTGAAGGCACAATGCTTATTTGTATTGGGACAGATGCAGAAGATCAGCTTGTGCCATTGGCCTTTGCGATTGTTCGGAAGGAGGACACGGATAGTTGGTGTTGGTTTTTCAGGCTAGTAAGACAAGTGGTAATTGGTCTGGGACGTGATGTTTGTGTGATATCCGATAGACATGCTGGCATTCTGAATGCCGTAGAACAAGAGATTCCTGGTTACGGCCAAATACATCACCGGTGGTGCACCAGACACCTTGCTCAGAATCTTATAAGGCGTGATCACATAAAGGACAACTTCAAATTATTTGAGGAGGTTTGCAGGTAGCAAGAGGTTTAATTATTCAAAGACAAGTTAGATGCCCTGAAGTTAGCCACAAATGTTGATGGCGGGCAATTCTTGAGCGAGTTGATGGCGTCGAAGGATAAGTGGTCACTTGCATATGACACGGGTGGTTGGAGATGGGGCTTCATGACTAGTAACATGGCAGAGATGTTCAACAGCCTTCTAAGAGGTTGTCGTGGTCTGCCTGTGACTGCTATTGCCTCATTCACCTTCTACAAGTTGAATTCTTGGTTTGTTTCAAGAAAAAAGCATGCGAGGTCTCTATGGACAGCAGGCAAAGCTTGGCCACTTTTAGCATCTCAGGAACTAGCTTTCTCAAAGAAAAAGTCTAAACGACAGAAGGGTTCATGTTTCGATCTGATCAACCATGGATATGAGATTCTAGAGGGTGGTGGAACTAACATTGGTGGTGAAGACCGGGGTGCTCGAAAACATAAAGTAGTGATCAATGAGAACAAGTGTACGTGTGGAAAACCGATCATATACCATAGGCCTTGCTCCCACATGATTACAGCATGTCGCCTTAGACGTGTTGACGCTGAGGTCCCTCCCCGTATGGTCACGGAGTTCTCTTTGAGGAACCTAATGAGCACCTAGAATCCTCAGTTCAAGCCATTTCTTGACGAGAGTCAATGGCCTACTTATGATGGCCCCAAGTATGTGGCTGATCTTGGTTTACTCTGGAAGAGTAGAGGACCTAGGCGGCGGAAGCGGTTCAGGATGGACATGGACTGAGCCACGAAAGGTAGATCAACCACAAGTAAGGTTGGGAGACATTTTATAGAGGACACCCAAAAGAGTCGTTGCTCTGGTTGCCATAAGCCAGGCCACAATAAGAGAAAATGTCCTGAACTACTTAGACAACAGGTATCCACCAAGCTAGCTACTAGAATTGCTTTGTGTAATAGTACATTGGTTTACTTTTGTTTTTTTTATTTTTATGTTACTTCGTACTATATACACATGCTTTAACTTATACTAATGCTTTCGCATTGCTTATGTTGCAGGATGGATCGGTTCCCCCTTCTTGATCCAAGGTTCGATGAGCACCACCGGGCTCAGAGGATCAAGAATGGAGAGGTATATTCAACAATTCGTATGAAACATTGCATTGTTCATGTTTTGCTCTATAGTCCATGCTCTTTATAAAGTGACATGAACTAATACTTTTTCATGCTTGTCTTTTTTTTGCAGGTTTTGAATGTGCTGAGGCCAATGACACATGAGGCCTCTACGACCATGGTCTACGACGAGAGGTACACGCCCCTCCTGAAGCTGGCGAACCTTGCTACCATTGCTCGTGTTTGTCGTCGAGGCACGCCACCTTTCAACCCAGCGACGCTGACGGCGTTGATAGATCGGTGGTGTTCGGAGACACACAGCTTTTACCTACCATGCGGGGAGATGACGGTCACTCTCGAGGACGTTGCCATGATCCTTGGAGTCAAAATCCGAGGATTCCCAGTGACAGGAGACACGGAGTCCGAAGGATGGCAGCAGCGGGTTGAGCACTTCTTGGGACGGCCCCTAGCGGCAGTTGAGGCTGGCAAGAAATGGCGCAGCAGTGGGGTGTCCATGTGACAGAACCGCCCAATTTATATAAGATCAAGTACGGTTGTCCCCGCTAACACGTTGACACACCCATACTTTCACTCATATAAACCCGGTAGTCCGCCGAGTGTCTCGAAAGACCTCGGTAAATCAACATCACAACTAAGATCGCGTGATTAAGCAAATACACATCACATACATCGGGTTGCAGCGGAAATAATATTACAAAGGGGTTAACAAATAATAGTACAAGTTTGGGTTTCAAAACTGATTAGTGGAAACAACATAGCTTTCAAATGATTACATTAATATAAGTTCCAAATATATGGCTAGCATAGTGACATCATCCGGCAAAAGCATATAGATAAAAAGTAAGTATAGAATCACCGAGCCCACCGGTGGTTAGCCACCATCATCAACAGGTCGAGAACATCACCTGAAACAAGGTGGGATAAACCCTAAGTACTCGAATGTACTCAGCCAGACTTACCTGTCTTAAACCAAAATAAAGCGACACCAAGGGTTATGCAAGGCTTTCTTTAGTGGGCTAGCTGACTTGTTTGCGAAAAGCATAAGCTATCATGGAGAAACCATTTTAAGTACTTTGCATCATCTTTATTATGGCCTATCCATCTAGGTAAGCCCTGTACTATAGCAATCACTTGATTAACCAATAACATCCAGTTACCAATTTAGATTTAGCATATCCCATATCATCCAGATAACCATCATTGTTCCATAATAATTACTACGATGAAGTAACTTGAGTCAAGTGCTCACTATCCAGGAGCGATGGCGATTCGAATCGATTCCTAACCAGCTGGTGATTTATTCCTTACACAAACCTCACTCACCCGCTAAAGTGAGATATTGATCACCGAGTTAACTTTCTAGGAATCTCGAGTTTGCCAGGAACCACATGTACACGGGGGCCGACCGACTGCACTTTGGTCTTATCATCTCGCCCCCGTGTCCTACCACACCTGCTCCGGCACAGTGCGCTGCGGGCAATCTACTCGGCCCGAAAAATCTCCCAGCTTCGCGGTCGGAAGGTACTTTATCCGGCCAGCTAAATGTAAGGCATGCGTTCAACATGACTCGAGGCCCAACAACGGTCGGTCCTTAATCGACACAGATGGAAACTAACAGCACCCCAGAACCCTGTCTGGTTGCCTCCAACTTTTCCGTCCGGTCTCCAATTATCCATCACACATGGTTAATTCCAGGATATCATTCTTTTCATGGCTAAATTCTTCCAGTAACCACCTATAAATGTAGATGACCGGATATCACCGATCGCTACCGGTCTAAGCAAGGCTAAGTAGTTATTCGATCCTGACCTAATCGGGTAAAAGGTAATAAGGTAGGCAAGGATAGTAATAAATGCATCAACGGTTTCAATCAACTCCTACAACTTAATGCAACAATATATAAACTCATATATATAGAAAGAATTGCTTTTATAAATTAGGAGACTTATAATGCTCCAGGGCTTGCCTGGGATCCGCCACAAGTTAGTTCAGTTAGCTTGCACCATCCTGGTAACATCTCCGGTTCTAGCATTCGCTTAGTCCTTCCATCTTCGGGACAGATCCATCAAACACCGTCTTTGGGTTTGGCTCCAACATCACGTCCTTCACGTGGTTCATCTAGCGTACCTAGATGAGATGCAATATGCAAGTGCATAATTATGAAGAATAGTACCATGAGACACATCACAAAATAGCAAGCAAGACAAGCATAGTTTACACTAACACACTTAAGTACTTTGCGATGCTTAACTTAAACATCACACAATCTATCATGCTAAGATGGCAAAGAAGACGACAACACCAATCATGACACAAGTTTCCCAAGATCTCAAGTGCTCTAACTCAGTCATCATTCAAGGCATACGTCACACTTAACAATATACAAGCAAGCACTATAATTGGAATCTGCCAATTTCTGGACATGCAAACAGCAGCTACAAGATTTAGCTATAACTAGAGTTACACAAATCCAAATGACTTGCAAGAAGACATTATGGAAAGCTTATGAAATTTTCTACAATTCATATTTAATCATCTTAGCATGATTCCAAAGTTAACAAGGTTAAACAGGCACATTTATCAAGGCTAGTCCAGAAATTCCAGAAAGCTACAATTTCTGAAGACCAACTTAGAACAGTCATAACTCACAAACTACTTGGACACATGCCATGAAAATTTAACACAAGCTAGTTAGGTGAGTTATCTACAACTTTCTTATTATCATCTTAAGATGATTCTACAGTTAGAAGGGTCAATTAATCGAATAATTGCATCGCTGTCCAAAACATAGACAGAAACTGACATGCCACTTTAAACAGCTATAAATGGAGTTATACATATCCAATAAATGTGGTTCTAGACTTTTTAGAAAGCTTATCAAATTCTAAACAACTTTGTTGTAAACACCTAAAGCAAATTCTACTATTAAGAAGGCCCCACAATACCAACAAGGTAACCCTGTCAGAGTTTGGGCAGAAACAACCACTGATATTTAAGCAAGTATAACTCAAGATCTACTTAACCAAAAATCATGATATTTAGCTTTTTGAAAAGCTTAATAAAAGTAATACAACTCATGTATTATCACAAAGTCATGATTCATAACCTAACTAGGCCAATTAATTAAATCTTGCAGGCCTATTCAGAATAGGGGTAAGGCAATATAGGCAATTTGTTATTTTTATAGATCTTAAACTATCAATCCTAAAATACTGAAATTTTTACCACACATCACTAATCACATCAGTAACACTCCATAAAAATTTCACATTTATTTGAGTAAAATAACTACAGTTATAAAAAGAACAAGACATGACTAGCATTAAGAACCTAACTGCCTAAATCTATTTTTACAGCTAAACCTTTAAACTAAAACATATAATATTATTGATCTAGTACATAGAGAATTTCACAAGGATTCCAAAAAGTCCTCATTTGTTATTTTAGGATTTTTCTACTAATTAATACGAATTTTCAAAGTTCATCATTCAAATCTATAAAAAAAATCAAAAGAAAAGGAATGTAAACTTGCATCGGGGACCCTGAAGTTTCCACAAATAAAACCTGAACGAACAGATCCTTAACGACACTATTCATATGAGTCACAACTTCATCACTTAACCCCCTGGAAGACACTCTATTCACGCGCGTGGTCCACCTTCTTCTTCCTCAGGACGGCAGCAGGGAGTGGTGGCCGGCTCGCGGCTCCGGCGGCCATGGTCGTCGCCGGCGGCGGTGAAGTGGCGGGGAGGGGCCCTGGGCCCGTGCGCACCCGCTGGTCTGTCTAGCCCAGCCTGAGGTGGCTTGTGGCGGCGCGGCTACTGCAGCAAGCGGCGGCGAGCTTAGCCAGCCGGCCATGGCAGACGCGACCGCGCGCGGTCGACAGTTGCAGCGGCGAGGCGACGCGGCAATGGCGGTGTACGGCAACGAATGCGTACCTAGGCATCGAGAGGCCAAGGGGCAGCAGCAGCGCTGGCAGCAGCGAGCTCGGCGGTGGCAGAGGAAATGCGCCAGGGAGGGCGAGAGCGAGGGAGGGAGGCATGGAGACACCCGGGTGCTCGGTTTGAAGCAGCAGGGCACGAGGCGGCGCGTGGCACGGAGGTCGGACGCGCGTCGGCCATGGTGGGGCGCGCTCTGGTGCATGGCCGCCACGAAGTCATTCTGACGAACACGCGACGGGCGACGGTGAAGGTGATGTGGGGAGCCGGTTTGGGCCACTTCCAGGCCGAATCAGACATTGAGCCAAAAATGAAGTTTGAAGCCCGTGAACTGCTCTTCATTTTTCATTTAGAGACCAAGGTCATTAGAGCTCTTCAACAGCGGGTAATTAAGCCACAAACTGCTAGTGTCAGCGTATTAACAGCGACAAGCAAACGTTCAAATTGACGGTGAAAACGAGGTCAAACTGGTGCCATCTTTTTACATGCCCTTCTTCATGAACTTAGCTCCAACTTCCATTTTGGGGTCAAGTCAAGTTACTTAACGAAATTTGGAGAACGCGAGACGTCAATGCCGATGTCGATGAATTTCAGACTTAGAATATTTCTAAGTGCTGAAATCAGCAGCAGGTTCCAACTTCGAGCCTCTGTTTGACTTATTTCCAAGTTGATCTAGCTCTTGGTCCAAAAACAAAGTTTGTTCTACATGATATGGACTACAACTTTCATTTAAGGTCCAACCTCAACACTGGTATAGAACCTGTTGTTCTACTTTGACCAAAGTAGGATCACGATGAAGCTTAAATTATCCTTTTTAATCCATTGGAGCATTTTCTTGGCATTTTCCCAACATGAACCTTTCATGACTTTTGTTGTAGAGTTCATCTAGAGTCATTTGGGCATGGTTGCAAGTTTTGGTTGACATCTCATGTTCTCATTCACTTAATAGCGCAATTCAAGCACTTAGTAAAATCATTCCAACAAGGATATAACTTATTATTTCATGTGACTTTTTGATTCCAAACTTCATGAAACTTTTCGAGTGTCCAATATAGATGGATATTGATGTGAGGCACATGAAGATATCCCAATCACACCACCTAAGCATATATCTTGAAAAGGGGTCTATCGGCGAGCAAAGGTGCAATATCCAAGTTTAGGTTGGGGCTCATTTCCATAGGTTTGACCTTGACATCTTCATCATTACTTAATATACCATGTTTTAGCTCAAACCCATTGCTTAACTGATGGCAAACACCTAGGGTGTTACAGTCCATGAGGTGGCTTCGTCAGCAGTTTCGGGAGTGCCCACCCAACGTAGATGCCAAGACCATGACATACTACTGTCGGGCCTACGTCCTCCACATGTTGGGTACGGTTCTCTTCCCTGACGGCACTGGAGACACGGCGTCCTGGATGTACATCCCGTGCCTTTTGAACTGGGAGGATGCCGGCAATAGGAGTTGGGGCTCGGCTATACTTGCCTTCCTGTACCGTCAGCTTTGCGAGGCTTGCCGCCGTCCTGGAGGCGCGCACGCTACAATGTCAGGGTGCATCACACTGTTGCAGGTAATAAAGCAAAGTTGTACAAGTTTCCACTACAATTCAATGTTTTTTCTTAACAAAAGTGATTAACATTCATGTTTTCACTCTTTTTTGCAGATTTGGATGTGGGAGAGGCTTCCAGTTGGGAGACCGCATCAGCTTGATCCCCCACAACCTTGGTTTCCTCAAGGAGACGCGGTTGTCGCCCCTACCGTGGCACACCTCTATGAGCGAGCCCACGGAACATACCACGTGTCACGCCACGCGTACATCAGCTTCACCAACGAGCTGGACACCCTTTTGCCACAGCATGTAAGTTTCCCACCCTTTTGGCCTAATCGAGGATATGTGCACAAATTGAGCGTCGACTAGTTGATGATGACATTGTGTACAGGTTCAATGGCGCCCATATCGGCGGAGGCAAGTCACGAAGCAATCAGCCCAACACGTAAACGTCGACCCAAACCCTTTGGTATATGTTGCAATCCTATTTGCATGATTCAAATGAAAAATCTTTCTCAACGATTCCTCTTCGACTAACACGAGTTATACTAATAAGAGTAGACATGCTATATTTATGTTTGTATGTTTGTTCCTGCAGGAAAAACTGAATGTTGGTTCGATTTCAATCCCCTATTTTTAGAGAGACTCAAATCTTTTTTTAGTTTGGGAATCAACCATAGTACATGAAACTTAGAGGTAGGTAAACTGCAATTTATGAAATAGCGAATGCACAACGATTACACTCACATCAAAACTAACAATGGCATGTCGCAAACTAAACCTAGCATGCCTTAGGGGATTGAAAGAAACAAGTGATATAGACATTGCAAAGGGTACACACTCACATGAAAACTAACAATGGCATGTTGCAAACTAAACCTAGCATGCCTTACGAGATTGAAAAGAACAACTCATACAAGCATTCTACATTTGGATTGACTAATAAAGGTTGGTCCTAATAATGCTCCCACATATTGAACTGAGTTGTGCATTCCCCATAGTATCCTCCAGTTGACGGAGGCGGTGGTGGTGGCGGTGGCGGTGGAGAAGGAGGCCCGTCCTTCTTATGGTATGGGCACTCGCAGTATGGATTATTGCATAGTGCCTCCTCTGCATCATTGCTGTTGTCGTCGTCTGACTTGTCCCTGTTACCACTTTCAGGGCCATACTCTAGGTCAAAGATGCGTCCCTGTAGATATGTGATGTACTGTTGATGGGGATATATAGGAGGAGGGTCGACCCATCTAGTGAAGCCACAGTTATCTGGATAGCTTGAATCCTGAAAACCCATCTACTAATAAGTACTACTAGAAACCAAATGCAAATCTAAAAAAGGAGAGAGTTCAAAGGCAATACAAATCCTTGCGGGCATATGAAGAAACGACGGCCTCCACCATCACAGTCGTTGTACATCTGCACAACACAATCCAAACCGTGGCGGCATTTTGGCCAATCTTCAATGCGCTTCTCGTATGATCTAAGAGGTCTCTCACGGGTGAAGTCACTCTTCCTCTCCAAAGGAAATTTCTCTATTGGTTCTTCAAAAGAATCAGGACCCAGAGAACCCTCCCACACAATCGGAGGTCCCTTCCTCACCCCCTTTCCTCTCCCTCCGCTGAAACCCTTTCCAGTTGAGGAACCTCCGCTCGACATTTGCTAAAACTAAACCAGAAAACAAGTTGTGTGGATGTGGAGCAAGACATGGAGCACTATATATAGAGATGAAGGCAGGTTCACCATGAATGCTACTTGACAAAAAACATGTGTGCATACTCATTTATTGAATCTACAAAGGCTAGATGCTTCATCTGAAAAGCCTACAACCATGACTGGTCATTTCATCTGAAAAGGCTACACTTATGTTTTGTCACTTCATCTAAATACAGTACATCACTCTGATATTAATTCATTACGTATACGGATATAACAGTAAACGAATCTAGGCTTTTCAGTGAGTTTTCAAATAAACTTGTAGCCCTTTCAGTGACTGCAACAGTACTTGTAGCCCTTTCAGTGACTGTAACAACACAAGTAGTCTTTTCAGTGATACAAACAATACCACTACAGTCTTAGGATAGTTAACGAAGTACAGGGCATAAGACCATCTGAAATAAAATCATAGTGCATTACAACATAATAAAAAAAGTCCAGGGAATAAGTTCATCTGAAATAAAAGCAGAGTGCATTACAACATAGTAAAAAAAGTCCAGGGCTACACGACATCGCTCGTGAATGAACCAAATACCTACCGAGTGCAATGAGGCCACTTTCCCTTCCTCTCGGCATCGGGATTCTCCTCCATCGCTGCCTTCGCTCGGCGCACACGCTCAAGCTTCTTCTCCCTCTCCGCCCTGTACGCAGCAACACGCCTCCTTTCCTCCTCCTCCTTATGCTCCTTTTCTATAGCCTCCAGTCTGCGTCTCTGCTCAAACCTCTCCTTAACCTCCGCATCCCACTCCTTCAGGCCTTCTAGACGCTGCTTGTCCGACTCCTTGATCTCAGTGTCAATCCACTGCTCAAAGTCACACAGTGGTGGAACGGTCTGCAAGAAAAACAAATTGTTACAAAACAAATAAATAAGCAATACTTAATATCACAAGAAAATTAATTAACACAATAAAAATTCCTCACAAACGATGCACGACGCTGTTGCTTTGTAGGTTCCCATGCATAATTGGGACACATCCAGTACATCTGTCTATATGTTTCCTCATCTTCAGAGATGTCTACCTTGCAAGGATCACCACAAAAGCACATTGGTCGAGGAACACCTTCAGGGAGAGGCTTTAGGTCGTAGGGATTTGCCCTCTGACGACCATAGCTATAATTGAAAGAATTTAGTCATATTAACGGAGAACCAAACCTAAACATAGGGTTTTCTATTTGTTGCACAGATAATGAATAAACATTGGGATTACCTTGGAATACAAGCTTTACCACGCCTTGGCATCCTAACATTACGCAGAAAAAAAATCAATCCAAATTACCTTGCAACGAATGTAAAGGTACTAACACTAAATCACCATACCTCCCAAATAAGCTTTTCATTACAAACCCTAAACAAATTTGAATCCCAACAAACACAAAATTTAACTCAATGATTATAAACCATAACAAATACAACAACAACAACAGCAACAACCATACATTTGGGTCATTCAATCATTTGAACCACCATACATTGCACGAATGACATGAACATGAACCAAACCTATAATGCCAAGTTCAAAAACAAACGAATCTAAATGGATGAATTGAAAGAGGGGAAAGATGAGTACCTTGGCAAAACGCCTTGGTCATAAAAAATTGAAATGTAATGACCAACAAATAAATAAAATACATAGTAACCCTAATGACCAACAAATAACTAACCCTAATGACACCTACAATAAACAAAGAACTCTAATGACCAAAATAACTAGAAACCAAACTAACCTAACATGTTCAGCACATAAAACAGTTAAACAACAATGCACTCAATCATCCTAAGCCATACATTTTACAAATGCAAACACAAATATATCAAAACACCATACAACCATGATTCCACATGATTAGGGACAATGTAAGCACATCTACGTGGATAGAATGGAGGAGGAGAGGGACCATTACCTCGAGGAAGCTTCGGGAGACAAGATCCGGGCACCTAGAGTCGCATTTGGGGGTTAGAGTTTCGTGGGGGCCGTGGGGGATTTGGGAGCCGACGGTCTTCAGAATTTGGGAGCCGTGGGGGAATGGAGGAGGGGAGGGAAGAAGAAGAAGGGGGTCTCGGCCTAAAGGGACTAGACCTCGGCGTTGAGTCGGGCCACGCCGAGGTCTGGAGGCTCGGCGTTAAGTGGCCCAACGCCGAGCTACTGGGCCACCGTGCTTTGTTGGGCCGCCTGGGCCGTGCTTCGGATGGGGCTAGTAGCTCGGCGCGCAGTCCAGCCGCATCGAGGTTGGGCACTTGGCGTCGGCTGACACGACGCTGACGTCTCGAACCCACGCGCCACCGTGTCGACGACGACTCCGGTCGTCCGTGACGTGGCAATACCTCGGCGTCGTGTGACACGACGCCGAGCCTCATATCTTGGTGTCATGTGCTAAAACGTTTAAAAATAATCTATTTTCAGAAAATGTTTTGACGTAGGTATTTTTCTAAAAAATATTTTCAAAAAAGACCAAAATACAAAAATTTCACCACACGTTCCACTCCGACGTTTGTCGGACGCGTACGTGCACGGGAGTGGCATCACCGTCGCCTTGGTGGACGGTAGCAGGGTGCGGTAGCAGCATCTAGGCGCGCGGAATCGGGGTCTTCGAGGTGATGTCAGGGCACTGGACGCAGCGGTAACCGACGAGCCCATCTGACGTCAGGGGACGGCGACGAGACCTGGAGAAGAGAATGATCCAGCCGAGATGCTCCGTTCCGATTTGGCTACTGCTGCTGCGTAACGTACGAGTATCGTACTACGTACGTATACGCATGTCGCAGTCAACCTACTAATAATGCTCTGTTGCTAACTTGCTGCGTATAATAGTCTGGTTCGGCTTACTCTATATTTGGTTTGTTCGGTTTTTTTTCAGTCGGAACAGTGTTTGTCTCTCACAACAATTTAGCCGGAACAGTGTTTTCCAGTCAAGTTTCAGACCAGCGAACGGAGTCTATAAAAGAGTAGGAGCTGAAAGTGGAGCAGTTAATAAGGAGTACTCCTCCTATGTTACATCAAATATATGCATACACATGCTCTTAAACCTGGCTTAATCCGCTTCTTTTTTTATCCGAAACAGTGTTTTTTCCCTTACAAATCCCTCCAACCTTCCTCTAAATCATCCAACTTCCTCCAGAATTCCTGCAAGTGAACAGGCTCATTCAGAAATAGAAACTTCACATCGCCAGATCTGAACGAAGAGTAGAAGCAAGAACCGGAAGTATACGTACTACTACGAAGAACCGTCAATCGAGCTATCATAGATTATTGCAGCAGGCTCATGAGAATGATGAGAGCAACATGTCCTGGCGTGCACGCACTCCTTGGCATGGCAGGCGGCGTCCGTGCGGAGGTTTGCCACCTCTCCAAATCCGTGGCAAGCAGGGAATCATCGCCGGCCGTGCGCGCAGGGACGCCGAATCGGACGGGGTGGAGTCACGGCACGGGACGCCGAATAGGATAACGCACGCACTCCATGACGATCGACGACACACGCGCAGGTCGTGGGACGATGGCCGGTGTCACAAGACCATCATCGCCACCACCCTGTGGGCTGTGGCCTGTGGGGAAGGAATAGTTGGTGACCTCGGGACGACGACATATTCGATTCGATTCGGAAGGGCATCACTCCATTGTCATGGCATGTACTACTACTAATGTGCTGCCGTGCTAATATTCCGGGCTAGGCTAGAGAGCAGGTGGCGTAGCGGTCTACAGCACCTCTGCGCGCAGCTGAAGGATCTACAATTCCGTCGTCTATTCTTGACACCGCCGCTGAAGGACGGCACCTGGGCTGGTTTACGGCTTTACGCGGTTTGGGCATCGACAACTCTGACGCCGAGGGCTTCAGGGAGTTGCGACTCCGGCCACCTTGGTCTTCTTGCGTTTTGCATTGTATTGGCGAGCCGTTGCGGTGCGCGCGCGGCAGGGGGCGCAGAGCAGCATGGTGGTGCCTGGCACTAACCAAACCGCGTGCCGATGAGCAGAGCCAGGCAGTCAGTTCAGTGCTTGCGGTAATTTCGAGTGCTCTTGAAATGTCAGTAGACTACCGAGCTGGTGCCTCGCCATTCCTGGCAACTTGGCAGGTTTTGGTCCGTACTCTACAGGTATTGAAGCCACTGACTGCCAATGCCCAATGGGCATTGCCTGGGTTTGGAATTCGATTGCGTAGATTTCTCAGCTGCCTAGTTTGACACTGTTTAGAATGCACAACTTCATACCACTAGGAATTACTTATGGAACTCTAGTAGAAATAGAAACGAGAAATTATTGTACCATACTTCCACAACAACAAGAATTACATTCGCTTCTGATCATTGTATGCTTTAGCATCAATCTTTAGAAATAATAAAATCAAATGCTTTTAGTACTACTAGTATAAAAATTCAACAGCTCGAATCCGGCTGCACGCTATAGAGAAAAGTATTTACAGCGCTATCATTATTCATTATGTACCAAGCAAAGTATGCAACAAAAGGAGAAAAATAAAAGAGTTAAATACACGATAGGTCCATTAACTTTTGGTCGTATGTCATTTAGGTCCATCAATTTTCAAACTGCATTTTTTGGTCCATTAACTATTGGTGGTGTGTCATCCAGGTCCATCAACTTTTAAATTGTATTTTTAGGTCCCAAAACTTTTTAACTGGTTCACCGTAGGTCCATACTCCTTTGTTTAGCGAATATATCTGACATGACGCGCCAAAAAAAGCAGCCACCGTGGAGTATAGGACGAGATCACCGTCCGGAGATAATCTTCAATACGAAAAACCTGATGGGATCACCATCTAGAGTTTCTCGAGCGACGGCTCGACGGGGAATAAACTCCACAATAAAATCCAGTCTAATCTACCCGGTACAAGGCAAAGGCCACAAGTATAGGCACGCAGGCCACCTGACCCAAACAAAACTCGAACTCCACCAGCCCAACTAGGACCAATTGACCTGAGTCCCTGATTTGGCTAACATACACGGCACGTCCAAACGCAGCCATCAATTTGACTCACGTAGTCACTAAAAACTAGATGCTAGATAAAAGATCGTGTGTTACAACTAGATAGGAAACTACTGCATGGAAATAATAAAATACTACGGTAAGGATGCAAATCATGTTGGAAAAATTTCATTGATGATCTCCACCTCTTTAGAATTAGTACTGTTGTATGTTGTTGGCTTCATTTTCTTCTCCTTTCCACGTAATAATAAGGCGCCTCTATAAAATATCTTTGATGACAGTCCAACGGTTGTAAATTTCTCCACATCCACAATATATTTATCCTTAAAATAATAGTCCTAAATTTAAGACCAGATGATATTAATAAATTACCAGCTGCTACATTTGAATTATTGCTAGACAAGTCTCCATAAACATCTTGAAGGAGCTATGTACTCATCACCTACTCCACGGTGGCTGCTTATTTTGCGTGCAATGTCCGATCTATTCGCTAAACAAAGAGGTATGGATCTACAGTGAACCAGTTAAAAAGTTTAGGGACCAAAAAATGCAATTTGAAAGTTGATGGGCATGTATGACACACCAGTAAAAGATAATAGACCCAAAAATGCAGTTTAAAAGTTGATGGATATGAATGACACACCACTAAAAGTTAATGAACCTAAAAAATATAGTTTAAAAGTTGATGGACCTAAATAACATATTACCAAAAGTTAATGGATCTGCGGTGCATTTTACTCAAAATAAAAACTATAGTGGCTATACCCCCATTGAACAGGAGCACCTCTTTATGGCTCGTTCGTTTGAACTTATCAGTCGACTTATCAGCTAGAATCAACAGTATTTTTCTCTCACAACAAATCAGCTTCAGCCGGTTTAGCAGCCGTTAATTTATTTATGTACTCCACCGGCCATTGCGCCGTACTCACTCCTAACCCAGCTGCTAAATCCCATCATGTTCATACTACAATACTACAATCCTACCCATAAACATAAACAACTACTAGCAGTAGCTATTTTTTAAAAGAAAAAAGAAAAAGAAAGAACAAAACAAAACAAAATAAATAGCTCAGAAAAACACGGAGAAATCACCATCTTTGGACTGATCTCTCCTGCCGTCGCCGCCGTCGCCGACACGGCCTCCGTCCGCCACAGGCGAAGCCTTCGCGCCCTCTCCCTCGTCCTCGCCCGCCTTCGCGGCCTCGGCGTCATTGGACGCGAACACCTCGCGGACGACCTTCTCGACGTCAAGCGCCTCGCCGCCGCCCTCGTCCTGCGGCGGCGGCGTCGGGATGAAGGGCGGGCGCGCCACCTGCAGGATGCGGTCCCAGTCGACGCCGCGGAAGAAGGGGTGGGCCTTGACGCCGCGCGCGCCGATGCGCTTCTCGGGGTCCTTCTCGAGGAGGAGGGCGATGAGGTCGCGCAGCGGCGTCTGCTCGCCGACGAGCTCCGGCTGTTTGGCGAGGACGCGGTAGAAGGTCTCCTTGCGGTTCTGCCCCCGGAACGGCGTGCGGCCGTAGAGCATCTCGTACAGCACCACGCCCAGGCCCCACCAGTCCACGGCGAAGTCGTGGCCGCGCCCGGCGATGATCTCGGGCGACACGTAGTCCTCCGTCCCCACGAACGAGTTGGACTTCGCGGGCGTCCGTGCGCCGGCCGAGGCCGCGGAGGAGGAGGCCGTGGTCGCCGTCGAGGACGACGACGAGGAGGAGGCCGTCCGCGAGGTGGACAGTGGCGACGGCGAGTCCGCGGCCGGCTTCGCGGCAGGCTTCGTGGCGCTGCCGGTGCGGAATGGGAAGCACAGGGCGGCGGCCGCCGGCTTCCTCGCTCTCCCGCGGCTCGGCGACGGGGTGGTGACCGGAGGCGATGGCTTGGGACTGGTCACCGGCGCGTCCGGCTCCTGTGGTGGCGCCGGGAGCCGCGTGGAGAGGTCGAAATCGACGAGCATGATGTGGCCGCTGTCCTGGATGAGGACGTTCTCCGGCTTGAGGTCCCGGTACACGATGCCGAGGCTGTGCAGGTACTCGAGCGCCAGCACCAGCTCTGCCGCGTAGAACCTGCGATTGAAAAAAAAAAAACCCCCGACCAGGGCAGAAATTAGTAGCGACCAAATTGTGAGGCAGCTCGTGGCTCCGTCGTCTCGTGCGGGTGCGCGCGAGACGCGTGGTTTCGTTAGGCCGTTGATGAACCGTTGGACGGACGTACCGTATGACGGAGTCGGAGAACATCTTCTCGCTCTGCCGCCGCCGGAGCGAGTTGAGGTCCCCGCCGCCGCAGCGGTCGATGGCGAAGCCGACGACGGCGTCGGTGGCGAGGATGCCGCGCAGGGAGGGGAGCAGCGGGTGGCGCAGCGCCAGGAGCACGTCCCGCTCGAACCAGATCCGGCGGTGGCCGTCGCCGTCGCCGCTGGCCGCCTTCTTGTGCCGCGCGGCCTCCCGCGAGACCGCCTTGAGCGCCATGGCCGCGGCCGCGTCGCCGCCCTCGCCGTCGCCGTCCGGTTCCCCGCCGGGGGCGTGCACGACGTGGAACACGACGCCCTTGGCGCCGCGCCCGAGCACGGACACCGCCTTGAGGTCCTCCAGGCTCAGCTGCCTCGGCGGCGGCGCCGCGACGGCCGTCATTGCGCCGAAGAGGCGGGGCGAGCGGGATCGGTTGGCCGGTGGATTGCAGTGAGGAACGGAGTGGGGTTTGGTGCGTGAGCGCAGGGGGGGTGGGGTGATGGCCTGATGGGGGCGGGGGGATTTGGTCGCGATTCGATTCGAGGATTCGGTGGAGGAAGCTCCGAGCGACGAGCGCGCACCTCGGACCGCTCCACCTCTGTGGTGGGGGTGGGGGAGTTTCGGGACGGTCTTGCCTTGCGCGAAGCCAGCCGTGGGAGTTTGACTTGTGAAACGTCCCCGGGCAAGTATTTTATCGGGGTATATATGGCGTATCGTGTCGTGTGCCGAGGTAGAAAAAGGGGCAGAAAATGAGGGCGAATTCGAGTGGATTTGGTCGGGTCTGCCTGCGAGTACGGCCCATAGTCCTCTGCTGCCTGCGCCGGTTTCCTTTTTCTTCGAGGGAGATTTGCTCTTCTAGAAGGTGGCACGAGCCTCTGCATAGGGGAAAAAAAATAAAGTTACAATTAAGGTAGTCGTGCGCTTTTACTGTAGGGTTGGCAACATGAACATACACCATCTGATCTCTGATGGGGGCCATCAGCGGCCATGGAATGTCTGCTAGTGGTTCGAGTAAAACAGCTCAGACTTCGATGGGGGGTACCAAGCCCGTAAATGTTGATGAGCATGTTGAATTGTTGATTGCTGCAGCCATTTGGGAGCATGTTGAGTTGTTGACGATTCAATAGCAGGGCTGACAAGAGAAACGACGAGATGAATGATGGCTGCTGTGGAAGTGGTAGCAAAAAAGTATGGCCGAGAGGCCACGCATTATCTATTTATCTGTGCGCTTGGCAACCCGGTAGTTGACAGTGCGAGTTGATAGAGGGAGTTTCGCCTATGAGTTTGATTTCAGCACCACTCTTCTGTTTTTGGTTATTGAGGAAATTTAGAGAGTGTGATGATGAAATTTCTATTCTTTATTTAGTGTGGGGGTTTGTGAGTGAAAACTGTATCATAAATCATTAATGAACATTGTAGATGCATCATCTTTTCACTAGAAAGCATAATTCTCACCTATTTCCCCCTAGTAAGTGATCGGTGGGGGGTTGATCCATAAACTTACATTTACCATGACTCACACACACGAGTCAACCAAACAGCTGATTTCTAAACTCCTACCTCTAAGCTCCTAGTAGTGTTGTACCCCATCCTTAGAGAAGTCGCCTTTTGCAGGCCTTCTCAGCTCCCTGATAGTTGTGGGCAATGTTTTATTGTCTATCGAGTGGTGATTGTTGGTTTCATGATCATAGTTACATTAACTAGCTCATGAAATATTTTTTTTCTTAATGGTTGGAATTCGCTTCAGCTTTGATTTTGCTCTTCTGCTCTTGCCATAATTGGTGTGAAGATGGATCAGAAGCAACCCATTTTACAGAACATGCCACGCATGATGACTAGCTAACAAACCCAAATAGGTATAGGAATTGGATTCTCTATCAATGCTAGAGCGAGTTCTAACTCGTATGAGCAGGGGTCATGAGCCTACATACGAGGTACAGAGGGTGTGATCCAATACACCTTAGAATCAGACTCGGTATAGATTGTTGTTAGACACGAGTTGTTTTAGCTTGTATATCACCATGGGTCATGAGTCCGGGCCGGTCACATACGAGACAAGGAATGCGGAGGTGTAGTTTCAGATGTAAAAAATGGGATAGAAGAAGCTTTGTTAAAGAAAGGTGGACGAAAAAAAATGATAAAATTGTCTCTTTAATAATATAGGTATATGTGTGTGTGTGTGTGTGTATATATATATATATATATATATATATATATACACACACACAAGAGCGATAAATTAAGCTCCCAGGAGACTATTGTCTACTGCGTCCTCGGAGGAGGGAATTTCATCTGTTACCTAGAAACAAACACATATATTATCAATTGACGGTCTGGCTAGCGTCCGGACGTCCGGACAGAAGCCCTGCTATGCCTACTTGCACCGCCTGCTCGTCTGCCCGCCTGTTGTGCCTGCTCACTCGCTTGTCTACCCACCTGATCACTCGTCCGCTTGGTGCGCCTGTTTGCTTGCCTGCCTGTCCGTCCACTGTTCCTGCTCGCTCGCTTGTGCCTGCTCGCTCGCCTACCTGTTGCGTCTGCTCACTCGCCTGCCTGCACTCTTGCTCGCTGGCCCGTGCCTACTACTGCATACCCGCACTGCTCCATGGGGACTGCCCGTGCCTGCCTCGCTTCCTGCGTGCACGTGGGGACCGCCTGCTCCCGTTTCCCGCGCTTACTCATGAAACACTTGCAACATGAAAGCACTTGCTGCAACATATGCAACATCCAGATAAAACACTTGCAACATACACCTGAAACAGCTGAAACATTCGAAACATACACTTGCAACATACGTGTATAGCCATTGTAACATATGCAGCACCAAATCTACTTTTGCGGCATTCAGATAAAACATTAGCAACATATCTTTGAAACATATGAAACATACATTTGAACGGAGCTCGACGTCGGCGCGGAGCTCAATGCCATGGAGTGGCGCGGAGGTCGCCGTTGTAGACCTCAGCACGGACCTCGGCAGTGGCCTTGAGAGGTGGATGGAGTGCGGCCGTGACGGGAGGCGCGAGTCCGGGTAGGAGACGCGGTGAATCCGCTCGGACGGGTGCGCGCGGCGCGGGCAGAGGCACGCCAAGCATTACCGATAAACTAAACTCTCACCCTCCCTCCACCAACTACATCTAACTGAACTCACTCACACAGATTATTGTAAAAAAGATGTTTGATTACATGAGAGGATGGTAGTTGAATTCTGATCCTTTGAATTTGGGGGCGGTGAGCTTCGCCCATGCTTTGAAAGCTGGCAAATGCTCCGTGTTCCGCTTGTCAAGCTGTCCTGGACCATGGTTAGGATGATCCCGCACAGGAACACAGTATTCGGATATGCCTGCAGAATAATAATAAAATCAGTTAGGATACGAGCACCCCTCTTGAATCTGAAGCGCCACAGCTCACATGTTGCACGAGCTCGAGTTTCTTCTCCGTTTTATTTCATTTTACTACAAAAGCACCCCCGTACAGGGCAAGTGCTTTGGATTTTCTGTCTCCATACCCTGATTGGAGTGGAGCAGTTGGGCCAATCAGGCTCACAAATGAGTCACAACCGATAGTCGCAGACTACCATAACTCTACGCAGGAGACCATTTTCAGACTTGAACTCAAGCAGATGTCAAAGTGGCGACGCTCATTGGCCCTGACGGGACAGCCAGCCCTCTAAATTTTACAGGTCGGCGTTGGGATCGTACGCAATAACGACCGATAAGTGGCGCCGGTGCGCACACGCCCGCCCTGCCTCTGATCACTGTCGAAACCTCACATCATCGTGAGCGTATCAGGACGTAACTACTGATAATCATCGTCGTCTGTCGCATTCGCTTTGGCGTTGGACGAGACGATCCAGTGTTACATTTCCAACCGTCGCGGGGTGAAGCTGAGGGATGAAGCTCATGGAGCTAGACATCGGTCATCGGGACCACCTGGAGGAAGCGACGACGGATTCCGTGACCATCATCTGGCCACGGCCACGGTGACCGCGACTCCGATCGGCAGGTAGGTACGCCGGGGAGGGAGGCCGGAGGCAGTTGGGACGCGGTCGCGGTCGCGGTCGCGGTCGGGGTTGTTGGCCGGTGAGGAGGACACGAGGGACGCGCGCGATCGGACGGGCGGATGCCCATGCGGCGGCAGGTGCGGGCGCTAGCTTTAGGTCGGCAACTCGCGGTTTCGACAACGCGAGACGGTAAGGGTTTCAGTTTCACCTTCACGCCAGGCCGGCACTGAAAAAGGTGGATTCCGAGATATGATGGTCCATGTTGAGTTTTTAACGCCAGAACAATCTCCCCCTGACTTGTCTCATGTACCAGAATTCCAGAGAATCATGGGAGAGTAGCTACGTCACGTGCAGCTTGTAGTTGTAGGGGGCGCATCTTGGAGCGCTTGCGTGAAAACCATCTTATACCTAGTTTAATGAACTTGCTTAGCCAGATTTGACAAACGACTCGTCTCGGTCCAACTGTTACCCGCAAGGGACCATCGAGGGCAAAGGCACACCTGTGTAGACGAGAGAAGAACAACACTTTCTTATGTCATGTAGTACACGAGAGAAGAACACCGTATGAGATTGAAAATTTGGGTTTTAAAGGATAAAAAGACAAAAAAAAAGATGAAAATAATGTTTCATGGAATCTACTGAATACCTTCGATCTACAGCGTTGTATCCCACATAAAAACGTGTGATAATTGTTCAGAACCAGGTTTAGCTGACAAAAGGGGATCATCAGTTTAACAGGTGTAGACTTCCCAGTTACCATAAGTCTCTTATCCGAAGTTTGAATTGAATGTTCCATATATGTATTTTGATCATCTCGATAAACACGCAATAGTGAGATTCATTCCATAATTGAAAACGCCAGCAAAAATGGATAAGCCGTTTGAGTAACTTGACTAAGCCGATTTTCCTAAATTAAATCGACAACTTCGGTTGTCAATACACGTTTATTTGTTATATATCAATATATTATCAATTAGCCCCTCTGATGAAATTGTAAATCGTTTTAGTTTTATTCTAAACCAAACTTGTCAAACTTTGACTGAGTTTATAGAAAAATATATTGACAACTACGGTTCTATATCAAATAAATGGATTGTCAAAACATATCATATTTCACGATGTATCTAATGAATTTGTTTGGTGTCGTAGATATTTATGTATCTTTCAATAAACTTGATCAAAACTAGAGAATTTTAATTTGGTAAAAACCTACAACAACTTTATACAGTAATTCGGAAAGGGCTAAGTATTAGACATGGACCCAAACTTCATCACGTTAACAATAGCAATAGCAACTATGGTTCTTAGAGCATCTCCAAGAGTACCCAAAAGAGTCTCCAAATCAAGGAATTTTGGGAAGATTGAAAAAAAACTCATCTCCAACAACTCTCAAACTGGTCTACCTCCCAATCTTTTGGCATTTGGAAAAAAAAAAACTACCCCCACGCGCGTAAAGTTACGTGCTCGCTCCAATCTAAGGTGGAAGGATGTGGGAAGAAAAAAAGGTAGGACATGTTCCTGATGTAAATGTACCAGAGAGAAATAAAGTATAAAAGTGGTTAGTGTGATTTTGAAATAGTTTAGGATTCTTGACGTAAAATTACCTTCTATTTTTAGGCGCAAGATTTTGAAAACCGTTGGAGTTGAAGTTTTTTTTTATGTCTCCTAATGTATTTTGTAAAGGTTGAAAAACCTGTTTTGGGAAGTACTGTTTGGGATGCTCTTACTCTTAGCACAGTGCTAGAATCAAGCATGTAAAATAGTAGGGCCTGTTTGGAACGCAGGAATTTTACAAAAATTTTATAGGAATCAATTTAATTTTATAGACGCAGGAATAGGGAAAAAATCCCGCGTTCCAAACAGGCTTAAACTCCTTGGAGGCACGCTCGTGGCTCTCCTGCGAGCCGTGCGCATCAGTTATCGGCTCCCCAGCTGAGACCGACCTGCGCTGTTCGCTGCCGGCGCTGCGCGTCAGAGATATGACCCACCACACAGGCAATGAGGCAAGCAAAAGCTGCGGCTACGGCCCCGTTTAGTTCGCTGGCAGATTTAGCGACGCCGGAATTTGTAATACTGTAGTGCAGCGTAGCGTTTCGTTTTTATTTGGTAATAATTATTCAATCGTTGACTAATTAGACTCAAAATGTTCGTCTCGTAAAGTACAATCAAACTGCGCAATTAGTTTTTGATTTCGTCAACATTTAGTACTTCATGCATGTACCGCAAGTTTGATGTGACGAAGAATCTTCTTTTTACATAGTGCCAAGTTTGATGTGACGAAGAATCTTCTTTTTACATAGTGCCAAAGTTGAGAATTTGGTGAAACTAAACCAGGGCAACGTGTGGGTTGGTGGTGGACGCTACTTGTCAATTCCAAAACTCTGACCCGCTACAGTACATGCGAGCGCTACCTCCGTTTTCATTTACTTGGCACCGAATTTTTACTGTAGCAATTTTGACTATACGTTTTTTTCTGCAAAAGATTTTTAGATACATCAAGTTTTTACATATATAATTCTTTATTGAACATACTTCATTAGTGTTATATACATTGAAGTATCTAAGATTTTTTTAGAAGAAAAAACATATGGTCAAATTTGCTACAGTAAAAAGTTGCTGACAAGTAAACACAAACGGAGGAAAGTAATAACTAATCTGCTACTGCTATAACCAAACGCTGATGCTTCAGCTAAAAGAAAACTAATTAATGTTCCCGCAACGATAGTCACGCGAAAATCAAATCACGATGTGCTGGCCTTACCTCGCGATCGAACTGTCTGTTCTGACTTCGTATGGTCACTGAACCTTTTTTTCTAACAAAAAAAAAAAAAAATCAGTCACAGAACTACTAATGCATGGCCCCACAAGAAACGAGCAAGAGAAATCGGAGTTGTTTAAGGCCCAACTCACCGATTGACTTCGAAACTAGTACATGATGATGGCTAAAAATCACCGAAGCATATTCTTTTCTCCATAATTAAGGTGATATAAGATCCAAATGCATGCCTTTTTTATTTGTTTATAATATCGGGGACCTTTTTTATCGGCTGGTCAAACTATTCCTTGGAGCACCAAAACCAACACATGCATATGTATCTGAAAACAAATCATATACTCCAACTATGCTCATAAGTGGAGAAGGGCCAGCCAACTTTAGCCACTAGCTAGCCGCATTAGCAAAACGTTGTGTAGCCACCTCCATTTACAATAATTTTATATACTAATTTACGATAATGTTAATACATATTTACGATAGTTAGGTTACTATAACACATGGAGATATTTACCATAACGTTATAGTAAATATATATATATAGTCACTTGAGTTACGATAATTACTATGTTAATTTACGAGATTATAGTAACTCTTTGCTAAGTGGTTTACTATATATATATATATATATATATATATATATATATATATATATATATATATATATATATATATATATATATATATATATATGTGTGTGTGTGTGTGTGTGTGTGTGTTTCCTCTGTTGGTAGTTGCGTCCTAAAAGCCTCGCTTGGCGCCATGTTTGTGCGCCCTTTCGCCCACGATTTCTGCGTTGCTTTCGCTACGCATCGCGCTCAGGAGAAAAACAGCCGTTCCGGTCGGCTTCCATGGCCTAATAGTCGAAGTCGAACCACTAATTGGATGCACTGACTGGAGTGATGTCCTGATGCACTACCGTAGTAGTAGACCGTAGTGGATGCGTTTGGAGATTCTTTCACAAAGCATGCAGGGAGAATCGTTGGAAAATTCTTCTCAACTCTTTTCGACGGTAATAATGCCTGCTACGCTATGAAGACAACCACTACAAGTTGTCATGCAGAATGTCGGGCAAGGGGCAATCCAAGTCGCAGTTGATCTTTGTTACTGGCTTATTTCATACTGCCCCTAGGTTTGGTCTGAGAAAGAGATGGCTCGTAGTAGATGTCTGACGCGAGAATCTATCTTACTTCGTCTCGATGCTTTTCCGTTCGAACACAACCTTTTTTCCCTGTGAAAATGATAACACAGGGACAACAAAAGCCCAAGGGAATTCAGCATGAGTAGTTTACAGAAGCGATCGGTGACATCGAGTAGTGCTAGGAGAAAGAAAGCAAAGCAAAGGCGGCCGGATTTTTTTTTCCGGAAGTCGCTGTTATACCTTTTGTGCCTCCCCCACGTCCCACGGCGTGGGGAACTCACTCGTGACAGCTGATAAAAACCGAACGTAATAAAGCGAAAAAAGAGGAGATGATCTTGCAAAATTCGCTGCAGCCCCGGTGGCCAGTGAGATGGGCGTCGCCCGTCGCATAGATCACAGACACAGTGGACGGGAAAGCGACCTTTGAGGCTCCAGTTGTTGGGTGCACCTAGCGCGGCCACCACCACCGACCCCTCCCATGCACGACAACTCGACAAGGACTGTTCACGCCCACAGGCAAGGAGGGCCATGCATCCTGGCCGGGGCCCTGCTAGCTTCTCCCGTGCTTGTGGGGCCGGACGCGCTTACCATGTACGAAGAATGGCATTCAGACTCTCTACACGGGACGACACGGAATGCATGCGGTCACGAGCTACGACGCCAACACCTTGTGAACTAAGTTTCGCCGGTAGAAGTCACTTTGGATGTTGGAACAGATGGTGCTTGTTTCCGACGGACGGACTTGCCTCCTGACAGACACGAGCGATCGTGCGTCGCCATATATAAAAAGGCAATGGGTAACAAGGACGGCCTCCTGGGAATGCAGGAAGAACGACCTCACGTGAAATGCTAGCTGGTCCGCCAGGCGCCCGCTGGGGCGGGGAATCGCGTTGGCGCGGCTGATTGGTGTGGCTCGAACCGGGGAATATCGTACGAGCTGGAGGAAATCAACCAAGCGATCATGGGGTACGTGCGCCGTCGATCGCGGGGTGGTTCTTGACCCTGTGACCCATGCATGCCCCGCGCGGCTCGGGCGCCCAACGGTGGCACCCGGCCGCACGGCAGCGCGCGCGCCGATGGTTGGCCTGGCCGGGCTCGCGTCACGCGCCGGGTTCCACCGCTCGTCGGCGGTCGGATCGGTCGTTGGCGAGCGGCGCGGACGCGGTCGTGTCATCAGCAGATCAAGGGCTCTCGAGTCCAGGCTACTGTACCATGATTAATTAGCCGTGGAATGCTGGAGATGATGGGGGTGGTGTGTGTGTGTGCCCTGTTCCATTCATTGCCCCGCTCTCCCCGCCTCCAACTTTGGAGGTGTTTAATTGGCGAGAGCAACAGCTCCCCGTCGGGCACAACACAATCACCTTTGCTGCTTTGCGATTAGCCGCGCTGTGGTCCTCGCGCATTCCGTGACTGACAGAGGACGGCTGCTGGTGCCTGGTGCCTGGTGCTGGAGGAGGATCGGGTTGGCTCACGGAAAGGTGGTGTACGTGCGTGCGCTCGCGACGCGCGTCCTGGGTGTGGTGGGGGTTTGGGCACGGCCTCCTCGCGCGCCCCTGACTGACCGTGCTGTACGCGTAGTAGGAACCGCACAAGTGGCAAAGGAGTTCGGTTCGGTTTGAATTGATCCTCTAGCATGCATGTGGCCCGGTACTGTGCGCGTAACCGAACGCACCAAGGACGTTTACCCACTCACTCTGGGCATAATTAACCGAAGACCGAAGACCGAACCGAAAAGACCGAGACCGAGACCGAAAAGACCGAGACCGAAAAGTTCGGTCATGAGTTCGGTCCTGGCTCCCAACTAACCGAAGTAACCGATAGAAGTTCGGTCATATGTGTCGGTTAACCGAAGTGACCGAACTGACCGAACTGACTGTAGTTCTGTAGACTTCGTTCGTAATGTGTGATTGTGATTTGTGAAAACTGAGAAAGTTGTGTGCTAGAACTTGTCATAATAATGTGTGGTTTGTTTTATATATTGTGTTGTTATTTTTTTGCCTTCAAATAGCAAGCATGCTGTTGAAAATTGCTATAGATTCTGCTATTTTTTTGTGGCTGCTACTCAGGTCCGGTTAGTTCGGTCGTGACCGAGACCGAACCGAACTAACCGAGACCGAACTTCCTCGGTCTTCGTTTTTTGCAAAGACCGATCGGTCCCAGGTTTCTGATGACCGAACTGACCGAATAACCGAGGAACCGAACCGATCGGTTCGGTCTGACCGAATGCCCAGGGTGATTACCCACTGGAAAGGGAAGCGTCCAGCTAGGGATCATCAATGCTCAAGTACCATTATTCCCGAGAAGAAAATGCTCAAGTGCCATTCTGTTGGTTTGCAGTCCCGGTGCGCTGTCATTGGCGCCACGCATTTACTTGGAGGCTCACCGCACGCTCCATGTTTTTCCAGGTAGGTTTGTCCCTTGAAGGAAGGGAGACTGGTCCAATTAGGTTGGTCGCTTGAAGCAAGGGAGACTGGTCCAATTGCACTCACAATTGCGGTTAGCACCAGAAGCTTTTTCATTACAAGCCTAGTAGCCTAAATACGCGGTCAAGTGAACGAAGGGAACAGTGTGTACAAGAGGCTATCGTATACATAAGGCTCTGTAACCTGTAGGTCAGAGTTTGGTGTTCAAAGTACTTACGAATGAAACAAAGACGATAATGACAAGCAATAAATACGCGGTAGCCTGGCGTTCATGAGCCTTGCCAGAACGTAAATATAGGAAATCAAATTGTTCCAGCATGTGTGAGTATTCAGTTATTTCGATTCGAGGTAATATGGTTCTGCTAAGGTACCGACTTAATTCACAACTTCCATCAGTATTCAGCTTTGGTGAACAATCACATCTTGACCATCACTTGTCAGCCAGTGAGTCTAGCTAATTCTGCTGTGTTGAATTATGTACACCATAACTAGCCATGAATAAAAATGGGTATGGACGAGCAGACGCAGCTGCAGAACAATGATTCAATCAATGAATTAGAGAATAAACGGGAGCTAACTGGGGTGTGTATTCTGGCTGGCGGCTGCGTCAGGAACCAATGTACACGCGCAGGTCGCCAGGGTGAGCAGACTGATTAGACATTGTTGTACAGTAACCAGATTTCTATTGTGCCAGTGATCAGATCTCAGTGGTCTGTGCCTGCCTCTAACTGTCAATAAGCTCATCACGATTTTGGGCCTATCACGGATATCTTCTGTATCCTGTATACAAGATATGGCTGCATGAAGGACTGAAATATGCCTCCAGGGTCCAGCCTGCAATAAACCATGCTGCTCAATGTGTTATTCATAATTTCTGTCTTAATGCCATTCTGTACATGGGTCAACAGTTTTGTCCTGATCAGACCAAATGTTGTATGGGTGAATCGGAATTTGCACGTCTCATAGGCGTTTGAGCTTCAAGAATTTTCTGCATAGCAAAGTGGCACCTGAAATCGCCAAGGTATAGGGTGTCAGGATAACTGCAGATGATGAAATCAGTTTGAAAAAATGCCTGGCAACTGAATTTGCTGCTTTACATTCAGCTAAGGGCATGTAATGTACAAGACTATAAGCAAATACTATATTAGAAACGAAAGTGCAATGGCTTGGCATGGCAAATGCTATAACCACAGCACTGGAAGAATTGATGTTATACTCGACATTAGACAAGACAAAACTGCAAAACAGCAAAATGTTGGATTTGTGACAGACTAATGGATTATAACAGCGATACAGTAGGAAAAATGCTGCACGTTTTCCCACTTTAGGACTTGTTTGGATGCACTCGTATTCACCTCAACCCACGTGTGTTGGGGGTGGGAATTAAACTTACACCATAATCCACCTCAACAAATGTGGATTGAGGCGGATACAAATGAATCCAAACAAGCCCTTAAAAAAGTTTGCACAATCATGCTGGTGCTTTTCAGTGGACGTGAATTTGACATGTTTTCTGTTTATAAAAGGATTGGACATGCATGCACTGAATAAAATGTGATAGCTGTTGGTTATATTTTCTTTTTGGGGGATAATGGCTTGTAAGAACCTCGGTTCAGGGACTTTATTAAATGCATTTCACCATGTGCACTAGCAGGATCGACCAAACACTTGGGCTTGGGCCACTAGGGTCACGGCTTTAGTCTTAGGCCCAAAAGGGATACTTCCCTTATATTTTAGCCTGTCCAAGCTAATGGTCCTCACTCCACCATAAAACCTACTCAATCCACTTGACCATCTGGACTGTTCCAGATCATTGCTCGCCCCCGCCCCCTCTTTCGTTCATTCGCATCAAGTAGAGGTGCTTCCACCGCCGCTGAGGATTCGAAATCCATACCCTAGATGGCAAAGGACCAATAGCAGAAGCAAATTGGCTGCCCCAACCAGCTGCCAGCATCCTTATGACCACACCTCGACAGGTTGCTCGTGTGGCTGCACACCAGCTTCCTAAACCATCCATAACCTGTCGCCTGGTGCTGCAGCTGTCACTCCCAGGCTCATTCCTCCCAGTTTGGCAGACAGGGACGGCAGCTCCAACTTCCTATCCTTGGTGGCTCAGCCCTTCATGCCTCTCTCCTACGCAGCTCCTCGTGCCATGACCTTCCCAAGGAGCAAGCAAGCGAACAGCGAGCATCTTGATCTTTTTAGGCAATTTTCACTCATATGGCTATTTTCCCATTCAAAAGTACCTTGCGCATTCATCCAGATTCTAGACATTTAGCATGTGTTTTGTTTGGGGGCGTCCAGTGGTGGGACAACCACCCTTGATGAGTTGATGTTGGTGGTGGAACGGTCCCATTACGTGTTTGGTTGAGAGGGATGGATGCATCCCTGTTTTCTATTTGGTTGGGGTGGTTGAGCAAAATGGCATGGATGGGGTTTGACACCGTCAGTCAATTTTATCTGCGGGGCACTCATCCTCACATCACCTCTCTTCCCCCTCTCATTTTTTTTTCTTCCATCTTTGTGCGCTCCTGCTCCCGAAGAGCTTGCCCCGCACATGCGCCGCAGGGGGTTCGGCCGGCGTGCCTCCCTGCACCTGCCACCCTGACCCGCGCCGCCCCAACCTGCTCCGTCCTGCCTTCCATCACCGCCGCCCCAATCCGTGCAGCCCTACCTGCCCATCACGGACGCGAACGGCGTGCGTGATGGGAACCGTAGGGGATGCCCCCATCCCTTCATTTCCTGGGGACGGAGTGAAACGGCATCTGAGCCGAATATTCTCCTCCAGGGACGGTTCCATCCCTTGGTCCCAGAACCAAACAGACTCCAATTTGGGATCACCCCATCCCATCCCCCACCGTCCCAACAACGAAACACATACTTAGTGAACTTTTTCCCCTTGAACAACGCAGGAGAACTGCGTGCCATTTCATTAAGAAGAAAAATAATACATAGGAGGGTCAAGAGTCCACTCCTAGTACAGGGGAGAGAGGCTCCCAGACATCACACCCACCCACAATACAAGAATTACCGTGAACAAGGACTACACAACCAGGGCCAAGGAAACGCACAGAGGCACAAGGCTATGTGATTAGCGACTGAAGGAGCAGCTCTTGAAGAGCATACTCAGTGAACTACTCCATAATCCAAAATATATTTTAATGCATCTTTAATAGGATTACAAAGTAGAATATTGGTTCTGCACAATTGAACAGACTTCAACTACTCCAGAACAAGAAACATTAGAAATCGGCTTGAATGCCCCAAGTTTTCACTAATTAGGTACTTGCTATTGTATGGACGATTTATCTTATTGTTGCATAGTTAAGCATGGTGCATGAAGTTCAATTATCATCTCAACTGAGACTTTGTCCTTTATTTTGCCATTTCAAAATGTGTGGCTGGTATAGGTAGTTTTACGACCTTAGTTTTTGCCCCTGATCTTGGTCAAATGCTGAGTTTGCCACCATACTAGTTTATTTAGGTAAACATAAAGTTAAATATTACCTCCATGGTAAGTGATCTGTAAACATGGAAGGAGTAACCACTATATCCCTGAAGTTCTCCCTTTTCGCTAAAACAGCTTTGTATGGTGGTTCAGTTTCCTGAATGCTCCAGCATTTCCAAAGAGGAAAGAGACTTCTTCTTTGCCGCACTATGTGGACAATTAAGCCTGCAAGAAACATCTCAGGAGGCTCCACTGGTATTTCTCTGTAAGATGTTGGGTGCTCTTCGAAACCAGAATCAGTCCCATCAAGTGGAATTATTTGCACATCATGGCCACTGTTTATGCCTTCACAGCTCAGATGCTCATCTATGGATGCATTGGATCCATTATACCCAACAAAGCCATTTTGCATATTTTGGAGGTCTGGCTCAGTATTGCATAATGGAACCTGATAAGAAATTTGTCTTTCATTCGGTATTGCCGTACCTGTAACAGGAGGAAAGGTAATACGTTAAATGATTACAGAAAAGATGGGTGAAATGCATGCAAAACCAGATTCCATACATATTTAAGATTGCACAAAGAGAAGGTAAACGAAACTTCCACAAATTTATGCCGACCTGATGTTCTTGTATGATCAGCATAGCCCTGGATTATGCCATCATCAGGACCATTATCATGATACCTGTTCACATGCAAAATTCTTCGAGCGAGCTTTTGTATCATTGCTGTATCAGCTGGAGAGTTATGTGAAAGAGCACTTATTGCAGCAGATCGTAGCCTAAGGATCGAATTGATTGAAAGGCGAGAGGAAAATTCATCATTGCAAACAATGCTGCAAGGAAACAGAGCAAAAGTAACCTCAGAAGTCAGAAGTTAATGAACCTTGATAAGAGAACAGCACACCAAAACTGAAGTTCCATTGAAAATAATAGCCACAGTAAGATCTCAGTTTATTCGTACGTTGTGACAAAATGCGAACATGCTTCCGCTATTACAAAGTCCACACAAGGAAGTGGTCCATATGCATATACATGCACGTCTGGGTATTTGCCAAAAAGCTGGTCAACAGCAAAGTTAAAAACCAATCAGCAATCATAAGGAAACAGAAAAGGTAAAGTACTAACGAGCAGAAAAGATAAAGTGCATTGACAGAAAACATAATATACCTCCTAGATTGGTATAGTTAGTTTGAAAACATGCAAATGACCATGTGAGCTGAAATGGTACCAATTTGCATTTCAAGCTCATAGGATATATAGTAGTTATGTGCTACAAAATTGTGTCTACTCATACGAGAGAAGTAACAAAAAAGATGTTTCACCTAAAAAGACATAAATATATTAGACACATTGGTCCATCTCACAGTTTTGTTGCTTTGGAATCTGTGCGATTAAAGGGTGACAGGGTGTACCCAGTGTAGAGAGCTCCCGCTCTGTGCGGGGTCTGGGGAAGGGTGTTAGTGGCAAGCCTTACCCTCGCCTGTGCAATGCGAGGAGACCGCGACTCGAACCCGGGACCTTCCGGTCACAGGCGGTAAGACTCTACCGCTTGCACCAGGCCCGCCCTTCGGAATCTGTGCGATTACAGATCCAAAAGTATTCCCGATACATACATACACATGCACGTACTTCATACCTAGCTAATTAGGCCAAATGTTACAACAATACACCAAATTTAGGTGAAAAGACATTAGAAACTAAGGTTAATAGAGGTTGCATAAGTATGACAATTAACAAAGAGCATTCTTGAAATAAAACTGAAGGTTCTACATCTTTACCATCATTCCTAGGACTGTAGCAACAGCGCCTCCTAAAGAATGCCCAACAAGACGAACTTTATATCCATGACACTCACTGCCCTCCCCCAGCAGTGTAGAAAGGAATCCAAGTCTTCCAGACGATGTGTTTTCTGGGTTGCCATTTCGGAAAGAGAGACCAAATTAGTCATTTTACGTATATATCATCAATCAGTGTAATTCATGTGTAGCACCTAATCTTCTAATCAGTGCAATAGTGGTTGGTATGAAAAGAAAAAAATCAAACCTCCTGTGCATTCATTTAGTTGCATAAAAAGCTCCCTCGCAGACTCTACAATTCCACCATGCCCATAATGTGGAAATGTTGAAATAACTCTCTCTCTTGTAGTTGCAGGTAATTGTTCACTACTGAATAAACAGAACATAGTATCAAAAACAAGGGTTGTGGATAACACATAGCACAATAACATTTAATAAGAAAAGACCAGCAAAAATAGAGGATTATTCTGCGAATTGGTCTCTATCCTCTAAAATTTGTTGATTTGATCCCCTCAGATCATTGACTTGGTTAATCATCATTTTTTTATCAGTTCATCAATTAAAACACACTGTAGTGTGATGGCTGAACTAAGGATCTCCGGAGTCTACCACCTCGGTAACCTAGGGAGCCCTTCCTAATTCCTATTTAGGCCATTTTTCTTTTTCTCTCTGTTTGCAGCATGTTTGTTTTATAATGTGGTGAGTGGGACAGTGTTGTCTGTGGTTACTTGTTAAGATTTAATGATGAAATGGCATGCAGGTATTGCTTGTTTGAGTTGAAAAACACACTGTATGACAAAAGATCTGATATCATGAGTACAATAAGAATTTTGTTGCCACACAGTTAGTTGTACAACAATAGTTCAGATGAACTTTCATGTGAACCTTTCAACAATATTCTCACTGCTGTAGTACTCATTCACAATAAATGGCTTCAACTCTTTGGTTGTTTTGGTAGCATGGTGGATTTGGAAATGGAAACATAGAAATAGGAATGGCTCTATTTTCGAGGGGTTTTCTCCTAATCTTGCTGCCATCTTGCGGGATATAAGAGATGAGGCAACGTTATGGTCTATGGCGGGAGCCAAAGGGCTCCGAAGCATATGGCCATAATTGTTTCACGGTCGTTGGTCGCCGTTAAGGTTTGTTGGTGAATCCTTTTTGTAACTTCTTTGCCCCTACAGGGGTTATATGAGTCATCTAGATTCCTTTCTTCTTCTTAATATAATGATATGCAGTTCTTCTGCGTGTTCGATAAAAAAATATTCACAATAAACTCTGATTGATAGAAAGCCATATTACATTGAAATATCCAAGTCCTTCAGTGTGCAAAACACCTTGCCATGAACAAGGTTCTATTGAGGAAGCTGGTAATGATTATAAAAATAAGCAAATCCAATAAGTAAGAATGTTTTTTTAAAAAATGTTCAAAAGAACAGAACTTTGAGGGTCATAACAAAAAAGATATTCAGATCCTATTGTTGAACTATCATTTTCTGAAAGTTCATATATTAATGCTGTGGAAGGGCAGGCCTGGTGCAAGCGGTAGAGTCTTACCGCCTGTGACTGGAAGGTCCCGGGTTCGAGTCGCGGTCTCCTCGCATTGCACAGGCGAGGGTAAGGCTTGCTACTAACACCCTTCCCCAGACCCCGTACAGAGCGGGAGCTCTCTGCACTGGGTACGCCCTCATATATTAATGCTGTCCTAAAGGAATCTAGTAAAGGTAAAACTGAGCTCAGGTAGTCCTAGTGTAAACAATTAATTTCTTCTTTTTTAAATGAGAAAACAATTAATTTCAACCACACAAAGAGGGAGGATACATAAGAACAGAAGAGGCAGAAATAAGAGGGAGTTACTTTATTAATCCATCCAAATCTTCCATAGTAAAAGCACATTCTCTGCATAATCCGTCAGTTATGAGATCCTCTGGTGTCTCTGTTCCACGAACCCCAATAACAACAGTTCTTTTGTCATGGAGAACCACAACAAAATAAGCAGCTTCACGCTTGCTCTGCATTGATGAGTAAAACAGATCATCCTAAGTTCAATGTTTACAAAGAAACATCAACAGGTATATGCTCGCTACCAACTTTGGCTTGTTCAATTGTGCAATAATGCCTTCAATGAACAGAATGCAAGCAAAGTGTGCACAAAAAATAGGGTTCAGCTTAACGGATCACCATGCCAAAGTCAGGTTCAAAGCTACTTTAGATTGATCAGTTATATCCATGGACTCTCAAAAGCATGATGTTCTTTAACCAACTCAAAATAATTTATAGAAAAGGCCGTCATTAGGTTATAAGCAGAATCCAGAACCAGAAGTTACTAAGGATCAACTAAATGAAGGGAAAAAAAGGACAAAGTTGAAATAATTGCATCATCTCACTTAAGTCGGTATTCATAAACCCTGATGGCACTAAACACATGATATTACCTGGCAAACACGCCCCCTCAGAAGTGCTTTAGGTGGTATATTAACAAATCCAAGGAAGGCTGCCGCATGGCCTCGCCACCAATTATCACCATCAAGTTCAGGGCGTCTGCACAAAAATTAATATGTAACACATTAATAAGGTATTCTACCTTTTCTCAGTGCAATGATTTTACTCTGGTCATTAACAGGAGAAACAATGCAGGTTAACATGTCACGAGGACGGAATGGTTTTAGATTGAAAATATAACAAGATTCGACTTCACTACAGGGAAGATTAAGCAGAATAATACTGAGGTTAGCTTAATTCATTTAGCTAGTTTAAAGACAGATGCCAAGCTGAACTGGGCTGAAGGTCTGAACCATAAACATAAACATAAAACTTTCAAAAATTAGCATGCAATAGAAGCATCAAAGCTTATGAGATACCTTCTGCGTGCCCATGGAGTTAACACACCTTGTCTATAAACCCATGCACAGGGAAACAGAATAGGATTTCGTCCAACATCAAGAAGTGGTCCCTGCATTACAACCATGTCAGGTGCGATCACAATAGGTTAGCAAGAGCAGAAATGATGTCCCAACCAACAGGTATCAGTACCGTGTAACATGCTTCCGCAAATGGATGGAGGAAAGCAGCTTCTTGCATAAGCTCATGGGATGCCTCCATAAGGTCAGTCTGCGATTCAGGTAAATTCCCATGCTTCTGCAATAGAGCAAGCCCTATGCCATGTACAATAAAGGAGATATTCAGTATCCTCTAGATACACCAGTGATAACAAAAAAACAATTCAATTGAAACATAATACATAGATTTGTCGAAATCATATGTTTTTGATACATTCACAAAAAAATGTAACTATTATCTAGGTATGGTACCACTACCAACTACCAATGCTCCCTTCTTTTATCAATATTCATACACACGATTTTCTAAAACTAAAACAACCTGTCTATGCGAAAAGGAAGTAAGGAACACAACATAATTCCAGTCTCATTGGAGTTAATCATCCATGGATAAAATAAAAGGATCTTGCCAATAGCAGGGAAAAATATATTGGCAAATTACAAGGCACAAAAGGAGGGTGGGCACATCGATCCAATCAGAGTAGCATTTTCATCATTGTATTCTTTTTTGGGGTAGCGATAAACATATCACACACACTGGTGAATCCATTATGTGTTTTATATGTCGAACACTCGAACTTTAAACCTAATAGAAATTACTTGTTGATATCTGTGAGCATGAAGTCCTGACATAGCTATATACATGCTTTGACAGTTATACAGCAAACTGCAGAATGTTTGTTGACTAATTGCTAGTCAAATGAATTAAAAGAAAAATCCGGCATAGCCCTGAGATTTGTTATATGAAAGCACAGTGTCAAAGAGCCAACCTGCTAAGAGCTCCAAATGTCCTGTCCCAGAAGCACGATATGCAACCAAATCACCAAGGAGTCTTGCAACAGAATAAACCTCATCTTCTTCCAATACGGTTCTAAATTAGTAAATAAAACAATCAGCTTAACTAACTATACTAAAATTTGAGTTCCAAAGTGTAAAATCTCTGGACTGCCACCTACAGATATTTTGCACGTCCTAGGCAGCACAAAGCTTCTCGAATTCCGTGGTCGAACACTTCCCTGTAATGAGCTTTCCATGCCATATCATGTGTTGCATAAAATGATCGCCACCTCAATATGTCAGAACCCGTGAAGCATTGAACAATGACCACAACCCAGGAAAGGATAAGAAATAAAGCAATAAGTGCTCGTCCTGAGACCTGATCAGCTTCATCCTGTCCTAGATTATAAACCATGCAAACCAATTATTCAAGCCCAAGTAGAAGAGTGGATTAGTACAGCAGAAAATAAAACCTTAGGATAGTATAATGAAATCCGCATACTCTTAAGAGTTGCTCCTAGATTCTATTGATTAACTATTTTTCAGTACATTTATTGGAGGCAAAAGCTGCTCAAAGCAAGAGTAGTTATCATGTTTGTGGTACCATTCACTCAAAAAAATCCATATGGAAACCTCAAGAAAAATGTGCTCACAAGTTATTCCCCCTTTATTTGTGTAGTTGTGTATGTATGAAGCTCATGTGACTGTAAACTACCAGCAAACAAAAACTTCTTGTAAAAGATTATGTCCAAAGTTAAGAAATAAATGGCTCATAATGGCAACCAACATACCAAAGAAGCAGGAAGTGGATCTTCTTTCTTTCGAGAGATCTCTTACAATGACAAACATGAGATAAGTTGCTGCAACCAACTGCAATGCACCAACTGCCATACCAAATCTGGTCCACCACAACCAGCGTTTGTACCTCACCTGTTCAGCAAGATGAACGAAGCAATGTGATAAGTTAGCAGGAATTCCTAAGAAAAATGAAAGTAGAAATGCAATAACTGCATTTAAAAATGTTTCCATTATTATCCCCTTACTTTATTGTTCAATTCCTATTTTATCATCTTTTCTGTTTTCTCTCTTCCCATATGCCTTACTACCTTCGCAAAATGCAACCATGAATGTTTACTTCTTCAAGGATTCCTTGACATGTCTGAACTCTAAACAGAGTGCTGCTATGTTAGCATTGGTTTTGAATATTTGGGCAGGCATATACATGGTTAAAAATGCAAACACGAATGACGCTCAAATAGATGGAAAGATAAGGTCAATTCAGTAAAGCAAGAAGGGGTTATCCACAGACTTTGGTAATTGAGGTGTCTCATAGCTCAGGGATGGAATTGGACCACATGAACAGGCAAACAGTAAAATGGAGTGATTCCAAATTAGATAGACAACTACCTCCTAGACTATACCAACAAAACCAAATCGATGCAAATGGTAGCCATAGACCTATATATAAATATGAAATCAGGTTTCCAGTCATAGCTCGTATACCACACCAAACAAAAGATTCTTTGATCAGAAGAAGCGTCCTGCCTTGAGCTCACAGTAAAACCAACCTATGCCATCTCAATAGGCTCATTGTGCTTAACCACATAAGTTCCGCTGTCTGCTCATGTGGATCATATAAGCTCCCAGCTCAACTTTTTTTATACACAAACTCATTTTCAATGCTAGGGAAATTTGTTGTAGTCACAACTTACGCCATAGGCACATCAATTACACCGTGTTTTCATCAAATTCACCTGAAAACTAAGTTAAAACGCATCAACGAGAAAACTTAGACAGCAGAAGCTCGAGCTATTGGGACACGAGCTTGTATAAAACCAGCACAATCTAAGCTAAATCGCGTTGACCAAACCCAGCTTGCGCCGACCAAATCCAATCTAACCGAGGCAGAAAGTAGAGCTCTCACCCTAATCTCGTGGCGAGCTACGGCATCAGCTGCGACAGAGGCGTCCCCCTCGTGGAGGTGGCGCTTAGCTATGGCGTCCGCCGTGGCGTGCTGCGCGCGCGCCGCGCCGATCATGGCGAGCACGCGGACCCCGGCCATAGCGGGCGCGGCGGCGAAAGCGAGCGCCCCGCCGCACCCCGACGGGAGCACGGCGTCGATGAGGTAGAGCCCGAGCAGCAGCACCGCGAGGTTGAGCCCGCCTACAAGGAAGGAGACCACCCGCACCATCCCGACACGGAAGGAGGCCGCCGCCGCCGCGGCGGCGGAGTCGCCGGCGCCGGGGGCCATGGCGGCGGTCCTCCGCCGGGCGGGCGGCGGCGGGGGAGAGGAGGTCGCGCGGCGGCGGGGGAGGAGGCGGCGGAGGAGGAGGAGCGGGGGAGGGGTGGTGGACCCGCGGGTGGGGAGGAGGGGCTTTCTAGGCATCCGGCCGCGGCGGTGGTGGTTGCGCCCGCGCGGCGGCCATGCCCACGGAAAGCGGGGGAGCGGGTGGTTGGGGACGGGGACGGAAATAGAAACGGGTCCGTCGATGCGGTCGGACGTCGGAGGACGAGCTGCCGCCTGGACTGAGGACGTTTCCGAGGTTGAGCTGTTTTGCTGATTGCCAATGGCAGGATCTGCTGGTTTAAATTTCCTTTTCCACTTTAATCAATCTTCTCTCTTCTGGAATTCGTTCTGGTTCTGGTAGATCTGAGACTATTGTTGTTGGGGTGAGATGAGAGCCACCTGGCCTTCGTTCAAAGCAAAGAGGCACACGAATATGCATAAAATTTTTATATTTATTAATCTAGAAAAATTAAAACATCTACTAATTTGAAATAGAGGGAGTACAAAATAGTAGTAGAAACTTGGATTAACTACAAGACATGTAAGGGTTGCACAATTATTTGTGAATTTATGTGGTCAAATATTTTTTTGGATGAAGTGTCGCCCCAATGAAGTGTCGCACTCTATCTATTCCAAATTATAAGACGTTTTAACTTTCTAGATATATTATTTTTGTTATGCACTTAGATATACAATATGTCTAAATAAATAGTAAAAACAATATATCTAGAAAAGTCAAAGCATCTTATAGTTTAGAATAAAGAGAGTATGTACTAGTGGTTACTACTTGTCGTAATAGTGATGCACATGTCATGTAGATTTGTGAGCTTTAAAATATGTTGTCTATATATGTACCGTGGAGATTTTTTTCTGGTACGGGTTAATCATGACTTGTATAGTATAGTTTTTAAGAGATTATGACAATGAAAATATATAAGTGCTTAGGCCCCATTCGTTTCGCTGAAAAATAAGCCAAAATATTATTCCGGCTGATTTGTTGTGAGAGAAAAACACTGTTTCAGCTAAAAAAACAAGCTAAAAAGTACGAATTATAAGACAAGCGAATAAGACCTTAGGGTTAGAACATCTGATATAATACGTACGCTTGTGTTACCGGTTCAAACATAGCCGCAACTGTTGCCAAAAAAGAAAACATAGCCAGTTGGCCATAACTACCCCAGAAACAACTTTGATGTATTTTTTTTTGAAGGAGAGGAGGAGCTTTCCTAAATCCTACCATGCTCTAGCCTCTATGTCACTCAAATCCAATAAAGGTCCTTTTTGTTATTATGCCAGTTTTAATGAAGTTTCATGTTGAGTTTTATGGACATTAAGTAAACTAACATGACATAGTTTAAACGAAGAAAGAGGTCATAAAAGTTTCATGGGATAAAATGAGCTTTGTGAGGATGAAACTTATTTACATTGTTTCTAACACCTGTCAATCCTAAAAACAAGGACATGAAACCCCAACTAATTAAGATTAGCCTTAAGTAGAACTTGAAGTAGCTCCAACACTATTGACGATAGAAGATCTCTCTCCTGCACGACGAACTGGGAAGTGATGAAACCAATCTTTTTTTTTCATCAATGGCTACAGCTCCTCGCACTCGCAGCAAAGCTGGAGCTACTTGAAACCTTGTCAAATTAAAGAGGGTCGGAGCAACTACCGATCCCTCACAATCTCAAACTTATGTGATGCACCTTGCCACCTTTTGTAGACATCAACTCACTACCACATAAAAGCTCCTTTTTAAGATGGCTAAAATTGATTTAGGGCTGATTTTCAAACCGTTATGGCATCGACTTTGAAAATTAGACATTTTTAAGGGTGGTTTTGTTAAATCAACCCCACTCAAAATTTAATTTTCAGAATTGGTTTTATTAAGCTAACCGTCAACTAAAAATGGTTTTTAATAGCAGTTGGCTTAGTCATCTGCCTCGAAAAATATTTTTTTAGGATTTTTAAATTTATTTTTTTAAATAAAAAGTATTTTATAGTTTCCAGTTGCTGCCGCAACTAGTATAGCTAGCGTAGGCCTATTTTGGTCATAGGCAGAGTGTGGTGGGGCGGTAGGAGAGGATGTGCAACAAGATTATGATGCTATCTTTTTTATTAACATGTACGGGTCTTATATTAAATATTTTGGCTTCTAAACGATCTTAAATGAAAAACATTTCAACTACAAAGGTTCAAAACTTGTCGATCACTACAACCTTTATAAAGGGTGTGTCTCTGTCCAAGGTCATTTAAAAAAAATAAAAAATTTGAATTTCAAAATTTAATAACTCAGTATATATATGTGATCTTAAATGATCTCAAATAAAAAAAGTCTTTAACTACAAAATTTTAGACCGTGGAGCTTGCCAACTTATGTGGTAGGCCCGGGAGATTTACAACCACCTCTTGTAGCTAGTAAACTCACCCCTTATCTTAAGAGTTAAGTCTCTTGACTTCAGAACGAGAAAGGGTTGGAAAGCCCTAAGCCTTACTGGCTAACCTCAACAACGTGGACTTAGGCAAACCTTAGTGGCGAGCTGAACCACGGGATAAATCATTGTGTCACCTTATGCTTGCTTTACATTCTTGTGATTCATATTGTTGTTGAGGTGATTTCTAGGGTTTATGGCCGATCTACTTGTGTGTGGTGTTTCTATCACTTCTAGCTGTTGATCTGTGTTACATATACCTGCAAGAAGCTTAGTAATTTATCTGATTCAAGTTTCCATTCATAATTTTTGAATTGTGCCACGAAATTGTCTGCAGGTGCGGTAGTGCCGTTGTTCTGGCTCGGCAGTGCCGCAGGTTGAATTTGACGAAACTTTGAGTGTTTGTTTTAACAGGCCTACCAGGGCACCCATCATGGGGACATTACCATTCTCCATCCTCTACGATTTACCATAGCAGTAGCCAGTAGGGCTCCTAGACCTTCTCTTCGGGCTGCCCCTCGTCTAGCATATGTTCTACTACCTCTTTCGTCATTCTTGCACCCTCCATTATAAGAACTTCAGAGCATTCAAGTGAGGAACACGCACTCAATCATCTCTGAGACTGGACGTAGGGCTCCGACCTGAACCAGTATAAATCATCGTGTTTATTGGATGCTACCATCGTTTTCCTAGAGTAGCGTGACAATCGTATAAATTCACTAGTCCGGTTTACGAAACACCGACACAGCTCATTAGTGGATACTTAGAAATCTTTGTGGGTGGAGGGATTATGTGGTTTGGATTTGAAATTACTAATTGAGAATGATTATTTAGGTGAATTTGTTAGGTGATCATTGTTCACGTAAAGGAGAAATACCCGATTCCCCTCCCATCTAAAAAATGAGTACTACATTAAGTAGGGTTAAGGACAGTTGCGGACCCAGAGGTTGAATGGAGCCTGGACGTACCTTAAAGAGGGTAAGATTTCGGACGGGGTTGCAAACCTACGTGGAAGCTAATTTGCACGAGTGAATAGTTCCGTCATCCATCGAGGGTATAAAAAGTCTCGCTCCGTGAATATAAGGCATGCACATATTTCAAAATTCAAACTTAAAGAGGATGAGATAATTAAGAAAATGTTGCACTGTTGAAGTAATCATTGATTTTACATTTTGTGTATTTTCGGGGGAAAATGCTTGATGACTTTGTGTTTGGGATTGGAGGGGGAACTGTGGCCGAATTATATATGCGACGTACGCATGCACGATGGTGACCTATATTATCGATCGTATCCAATCCAGGCTAGTCACACGAGTCTAGCTTCACTCCCAAAACTAGGAAACTCGAGAAGCTAGATAGCTAGAGAGAAGCAGTCACAACCCACCCTGGTCTCCCGCTTGGCGAAGTCGTGCGACGGCCCGTCGGCGCTGCCACCACCACCGCGTTCGGCGTCGGAGGCAACGGAGAGAGCTGTCACCTCCTGCGCGCGCGCCATCCCGACCATGGCCACGATCCTCGCCACGGGCAGCGCGGCCACCGCCCCAGCCGCGCACCTCTCCCTTATCCCGCAGCGCATCCACACGCCCGCCACCTCAGCCGCGACCCCGACGGCCGCGGTCGCCAGGTTCGCGGCGGCGAGGGCCACGGACCGGCGCCGCAGGGCGCGGAGCCCGACCAGCCGCTCCGGCTCCGTCGTCGGCCGCATGGCATGCGTACGCCGACGCCGACCGCGCGTGAGGATGCGGGGGGGCTGGATGGCGCGCGAGGGGATCGATTGCTCGGAGCAGGGAGAGGCGTTCTGCGCGCGCGCGCGTCTGCGACGGTGTCGGCACCGGTGTTCCTGTTGCCGTCTCGTGCCCGCTCCAACGCCGCGGCCGGGCTTTGAAACGGCAGTCTCCGGCGCGTGGGCGCATGCATGGCGTGCCAGTAGGATGCTTCTTTGCGTGGCGCGCAGCCTAGGCAGAATAGAATCACGTGTTCCCTTGCCCGTAGGATGCTGTGCTGAGCTCTCTGCATCGGTTTGCTTGAGGTGCATGCAATGCAATGGGCAAGTTGAAAAAGCGAGCAGAGTGCACGCTTTCCGCGGCAGAACACAATGCGTGTAACGTAACGCGAGGGTGCTGCTTTGCCTGTAGTAGTGTGCACGGTGTCTGTCTAGCTGACAAGTGGGGAACGCGCAGGAGGACCAATGTCAGTCTCTAGATTTTGTTTAATTTGTCAAATCTTATCTTGGTCTTACTTCTTTTTTTTTTTGAGGGGACGGTCTTACTTATCCATAGGCAACTGGGATGATCAGGTGGGCCGACTGGTAGTAACCCAGTTCCTACACGAGAGTCAAGCCCAGTAAACCTGGGCCCATGGCACACCAGAATGGGCTAAGTGACCGACACTGGCGCGCATTGTTTTCTCGGATTATTCTGCAAAAGGTCATTTGTAAACATCCCTGTGTTCTCTCCAACGAATATCATTTAAGTTTTATCAAAATTCAAAATATCCTGTATTTAATTTCAGAAAAATGCTATCTTATATTTAACTAAGTTATCAACACTTGCGTCATATAGATATATTGTAAGATAAATCTAATTATGCTTTATTAGGTATCATGCATAAATGTTAGCCCCTTTCAATATAAATTTTGGTCAAATTTGTGACAATAGAATGAAGATCATCTTTTTGGAACAAATCTCTCAGATATTATATAGTGTTCGTTTGATCAATTAAGACAAATTATTAGCCTAGCTGAAATTTAGCTCTTTTTTTTTGCGGAAAAGCTCCCTAACTATTAACCGTGCATGTTTAGATCCCAACTAATATGTGTATACACCTTTGGCAATGGAATTATCTTATTAGTTCGTTATGATAAGCTAATGAGCAAACAACGAACCATGAGCTTGACCAGCTTTAATTTTAGCTCCGCATGATCCTCATGTTTGGATAATCTATAATTGATTTTTAGCAACGATCTCAAGCGCCCTCACATATAGATAAGTTTATAGCATGTTTGCATTGGTTTGCCAGATTGATTGGTCCGAAATCATTTGAACCTAAGACCGAGCCTGAGAACGGCGTTTGGTTTGCATCATAAAGCCTGTGCCATCCGCGTGATCAGTTGACTCGTTTGTTAACTCTCTCAGACCGATCTGCAGGAGCGACCTGATCCCTCGGAAAAGTGACGGATGACCTACACGGCTGGCAACGGGATTTTTACCGAGTGCAAACTGCTTTATCGAGTGTTAAAAATCGGGCAGTCAGCAAAGACCTTTTTTACCGAGTGCCGCACTTGGCAAAAAAAGGCTCACGTCAAAGGACTTCTTTATCGAGTGTCAGGTTCTTGGCAAAAGCGCGGCACTCGGCATAGGCTGCCCCGCGTAACGGTGTTCGGCCACGTCCTTCTTTGCCGAGTGCCTGCTGTTAGGCACTCGGCAAAGAAGTTTTTTTTTAAAAAATTTTTTTGCCGAGTATCCCAGATCTGGCACTCGGCAAATATTTTTTTTTTGAAAAATACTTTGCCAAGTGCCCCTGACACGGCGCTCGACAAAGATTTTTTTTTTCAAAATATCTTTGCCGAGTGCCATGTGAAGACAATCGGCAAAGAGAAATTTTTCTAAAAAAATTCAAAACCCTCTTTGCCGAGTGCCTTATTCTCGGCACTCGGCAAAGACCCCCTTCGGCAAAGTTTTTTTTGTTTTTGGCCTTCAAATTTTTTGTGCAGCCCTTTTAAAGTACCAGAAACTTCTAGTTAAAATTTGGGGCTTTTCTGTGGCTTTTTGATATATTTAGTTACTTTATTTTGTTTACTTAAATTTTTTCGAAAAATATAAATTTGAGCTGTACGTGGTACAAATAATGGAATTTAATGATTCAAAAATGATAGTCATGTTACTGAGTGTAGTGTGAGGCCGTATCCAGAAACGGACCTAAAATTTCGGACATCTTGTTCACGAAACATGACCGCGAACTTACGTGCGAAGTGTTTGTAAATTCTATAAAAAGCAAACGAAGTCAAAAAATCATGAAACTCGTTGAGATGTCGTGATATCATATGTGGAGGCTATAATAAAAAATTGAGAAGGTTTGGTGCACGTTGTCACATACGATGCTTACAAACTAGGACATCTCACCAGGATATCACATGTGGAGATGTCCTGGTTTGTAAGCATCGTACGTGACAACGTGCACCAAACCTTCTCAAATTTTTAACATAGCCTCCACATACGATATCACGACATCTCAACAAGTTTCATGATTTCAGATTTCGTTTGCTTTTTATAAAATTTAAAAATACTTCGCATGCAAGTTCGCGGTCATGTTTCGTGAACAAGATGTCCGAAATTTCGGGTCCGTTCCTGGATACGACCTCACACTACACTCAGTAACATAACTATCATTTTTTGAATCATTAAATTCTATTATTCGTACCACGTGCAGTTCAAATTTATATTTTTCGAAAAAAATTCAAGTAAACGAAATAAAGTAACTAAATATATAAAAAAATAACAAAAAATCCCCAAATTCTAACTAGAAGTTCCTGATACTTTAAAAGGGTTGCATAAAAAATTTAGAGGCTAAAAACAAAAAAAACATTTGCCGAGTGTCGGGGCATGGCACTCGACAAAGGGGGTCTTTGCCGAGTGCCAAGAATAAGGCACTCGACAAAGAGGATTTTGATTTTTTTTTAAATTTCCTCTTTGCCGAGTGCCTTCACAGGGGCACTCGGCAAAGACATTTCAAAAAAAAATTTCTTTGCCGAGCGTCATGTTAGGGGCACTCGGCAAACTATTTTCCAAAAAAATCTTTGCCGAGCGCTAGATCTGGGACACTCGGCAAAAAAATTCTTTTAAAAAAACCTTCTTTGCCAAGTGCTAGACCAGGTGACACTCAGCAAAGAAGTGGTTAAAAAAATTAAAAAACCCTTTGCCGAGTGCCAGATCGGGGGCACTCGGCAAAGGAGGGATTTAACCCCTGGGCCGGCCACGCACCCCGCACACACGACACACGCACGTGCCATCGCTCGCTCACCCGCACCGCCACTACCCGCGCCGCCTGCGCGCCCACGTTCCCGCGCTGCCTGACCGCCCGCGCGGCCCGCGCCCTGCCCCTGGCTAGCCCTGCCCCCGGCCGCCTGAAAGGTCCTTGTTGGTTTTGGTAATTGAGTGACAACCTAGGTGGACTAATTGTGTTTATGTGAGATACACAGGTGATTAGTCCACAGGTACATGTGTGTGAGCAACATATGCCATGGAGGTGAAAATGGCTTGGAGATGTTGCAAAGCTCACACATGTGATGATGAAGGAGCTTAAATGCACATGAGACATGACATTGAGTCATGTGATCAAGGTGGAGAAGATCAAGACAAGACTTGGCTTGATGGACCGGTTGCAAGCGTGAAGGGCAAGTCGAAGGCTTTGGAGTGATGGACCGCGTGGCGGTGAAGCTTGAGCAAGACTTGGCGCCGATGGACGATGGCAACGGTGAAGAGCAAGTAGAGTCGAGATCGATGAACCAATATGATCATGTGATGATATGAAGTGGATCATATCATTGTTGATCGTGTTGGTGCATGTGTTGCATCGACATTGAAGGAGATGGAATGGAATGCGCAAGGCAAAGGTATAACCTAGGGCATTTCATTTCACCGGTCATAGGTGTGTAGAGAAGTTTATGACCGGGTTTAGGATAGATGGCCGTACTATCAAGAGGGGCAAACTTGTTTGCATATCGGTCATCTAGTGCCACTCGAGTGATCTAACTTTGCATTGTCGCTAGGATCGAGTGGCGTGGCAAGTTGAGTGGCTAACATCCTTTGGGAAATGATTGTGAAAATGCTAACACACATACACATGGTGGTGTACACTTGGTGGTGTTGGCACATTTACAAAGGAGGTGGTGTTTGTAGGGGTGAGATGGGTTTTGGGTCCCTCTCTCCCTCCCGCCTCGCAAGCTCGGCGGGATTCGGCGCTTTCGGGAAAATGGGATGCCTATTTTCTATTGCACCGGATGCAAATTCTTGTGGTTAGCACACTTGAGCAAGGGTGAAGAGAATGGAGAAGATGGTGGCGTCGGTCAACTGACCGGACGCTGGATCGGAATGCACCGGACGCTGGTAGGCTGCGTCCGGTCGCGCTGACGTACGGTGACACAGATGCTGGAGAGTGACCGGACGCTGGCTGCGTCCGATCGTGTTCGACCGGACGCGTCCGGTCATGCTCGGGAGCTTACTGGAAACGACCGGACGCTGAGGGTCCAGCGTCCGGTCAGTTGAAGTGCTGCGTCCGGTCGGCAGATGACCGTTGGGATCGGAAGATGACCGTTGAACGCAGGGGACACGTGGCGAGTATCGCGTGACCGGACGCTGAGGTCCAGCGTCCGGTCGATCGGACCGGAGCGTCCGGTCGTCCCGACCGTTGCCCAGTGAAGGGGTAACGGCTAGTTTAGCCCTTGGGGCTATAAATAGAAGTGGCCCTCGGCCATGGCTGTAGCTGAGCACCTTGAGGGACTTTGTGTCCATGCTTGAGAGTGCTTGGGAGCCCTCCATCACACACATACTTGATAGCGATCATCCGATTGTGTGAGTGAGCGATTCTAGTGCGATTGCATCGTGAGGTTGCATCGAGTGGCACTAGGTGATCGAGTTGCAAGCCGGTGGTGCTTGTTACTCTTGGAGGTTGCCACCTCCTAGACGGCTTGGTGGTGGTCTCCGTCGAAGCGCGCAAGAAGCTTGTGCGGCGCTCCGGAGAAGTGCTTGTGAGGGGCATTGTGCTCGCCCCGCGGGAGTCGCGAAGAGCAACTTTAGTAAAGCGTGTCATTGAGCTACCCTCACTCAAGGGGTAGGTTCTTGCGGCGCCCGACGTGCGGGCTTAGCGGGTGATGCTAATTAGCCGCCGAACCACCAAGTGAGCGGTCGACACAACGGGGACTAGCGTGTTGGCAAACACGTGAACCTCGGGAGAAAAATCATCGTGTCAACCTTATTCTTCCCGTTGGTTTGCATCCCCATTACACAAGCTTGCAATTACTTTTATACATATTAAGCTTGTGTAGTTGCTCTTGTAATTAGATAGCTTGTGTAGCTTGCTAATTACCTTCTTGCTTGTGTAGCATAGAAGTAGCTCCCTTGAGTGGCTAATTTGGTTTTAGTAACCTTGTTAGTCACATTGCTTAGTTTGTGTAGCTAAGTATTTGCGCTCTCTAATTAGGCATTGGTTGCCTTGTTATTGAGCATTGCTAGTGAGCATCGTTAGCTTTGTGCTTTTGCTTACTAGCATGTGTAGGAGCTTCCTTGTCGCTTAAAGTACTAGTGGCATAGGTTTGTGTGACCTTGCTCCTAGAATTGTTTAGGAGAGCTCTAGCTAGCCCGGCACCTTTGTTGCATAATTGTTATCTTTGCAAGGTGCTAGTGAACATATATAGTGGGGTATAGTCTTGGCTAGACCGATAGTTTTAATTCCGCATTTGTATCGGTTAGCCGACACGATTAAGTTTTAGAAAAGACTATTCACCCCCCCCCTCTAGTCGCCATCTCGACCCTTCAAGTGGTATCAGAGCCCGGTCTCTCATTTGTGGTCTTCACCGACCCGAGAGGATGGCGCCTAATGGGCTAGATGATTGTGAGAATCACATTTTTAATGGCACTAACTTTGCACTTTGGAAAAATCATATGCTTGATCATTTTCGTGCAAAGGGACCTAAATTTTGGTGGGTTGTCACTAGTGGTCTCTCCCATGTCTTGGATCATAGAACTCTAACCAAAGCTCAAAGAGTCCTCTATGAACTTGATGCAAATGCTTGTTGTTTTCTATTGGATGCTTTACATTTTGATTTGATGAAGCAAGTAAACTACAAGGGGACCGCTCGTGAGATATGGGACTCCATCAAGGACACCTTCGGTGATTCCTCCACATGGGATGATGGAAAATTCAAGAAGGAGGATGAGCCCAAGAAGGAGACACATGAGTGTGTTGAGCATAACCACAATTTGGTGATTGTGGAAGATTGCTCCACCTCATTGTCAAGTAAGGATGATGATGATCAATCCACAACAAGCTCACTTGACAAGGTTGATGATGATGCCACAAGTGTTGCAAGTGATGATGCTACCCCATGCACACTTGATGGTAATGATGGTTCATGCTCAAGCCATGATGATGCTACTACAAGCCCATCCACTACACCACATTGTCTCATGTCACAAGGTGACACTAAGGTATCAAATGATGATGTGGTTGATCATGTTGATTCATATGATGAGCTTGTTAGTAGACTTGCTAGCATGACCATGTCTTTAGAAAATGAGAAAGCTAAAACATTGAAATTAGAAAATGAAAACTCATTTCTAAAGAACTCTTGTGAAGATCATAAGAAATTACTTGATGCATATAAATCTTCACTTGATGAGCTTAAATTGAATCATGAGACACTACTTGCATCTCATGATAAATTATTAGAAAAACAAGCTTCTCTCATTAAAGTGTTTACAAAGAAACTTAAAAATAATGAGAGTTCATCACATGGGTCAAATGATCAATCACATGTTGTTGCTAACCCTTGTGATGTAGGCAAGAAGCATGTATCCACCTCTTGTGATGATTTATTAGATATGCCATGCTCTTCACATATAGATGCTTGTTCTACTTCTATGTCTTGTGAGACTAACCTTTTGAAGGAGAACAATGAGCTCAAAAATGAAGTGAAGAAATTGAGCAACAAGCTAGAGAGGTGCTACAACTCTCAAGTCACCTTTGAGCATATGTTGAAAACTCAAAGAAACTTTGGTGACAAGAGTGGAGTTGGCTTCAAGACTAGCAAAGTCAATCATAAAGAAAGCCACAATGACACTAGTGGCATTGGCTTCAACAAGAGCAAGATCAAGGGCAAAAGATGGGGCAAGAGAAGATATGAAAGAGAGATGAAGAAGCAAGAACAAGAGAAGCTCTCTCATTTCATGTGCTTCAAGTGCCATGAAGTGGGACATCTTGCAAATGGTTGCCCCAATGAAGAAAAGCTCAAGTTGAAGAAAAAAGAAGAGAGGCTAAGGCATGTGAAGTGCTTCAAGTGCCGCACTTGGGGTCATCTTACCTCAATGTGCCCAACCAAGCAATTGGTGAAGCAACAAGTGAAGCCTCAACCAAAGCCACAAGTTGAGCAAGAGAAGACACCCCAAGAGCAAATCAAGATTAACCATGAAGATGGTGGTGATTTGATGATAAAGAAGAAGAAAACAAGAAGGGGTGGAAAGACAAGGCATCCAATGCAAATTCAAGATGCCAAGATGATGAGCAAGAATGACAATGAGAAGAAAGTCTATGCTCACATAAAGTGCTTCAAGTGTGGAAGTATGGGACACTTTGCCTCTAAGTGTCCTAACAAGCTTGAGAAGAAGGCTCAAGCAATCCATAGGAGGCAAGGCAATGAGAAGCACCACATGAGCAAGGAAGAGAAGGCTCAATCAAAGAGAAAGTGCTACTCATGCCGGGAAAGGGGACACATGGCACATTCATGTCCCCTAGGTAAAATTTCTAAGCCTATTTCAATTGATGATCATGATATGCTTAGAAAGGATGGCAATGGTACCTCATTGGTTGCAATTGCAAAACATCCCGCTACTCATACTAAAGCGTTGCCTAAGTATGTTGCTCCTAACTTGAGAGGACCCAAACTTGTTTGGGTACCATCAAAAAGTGGATGATTGATTGTAGGTACCATCGGCATTGGAGGCTTGGTTCAAATGATATTCATCTTGTTGATCATATAGTTGAGCCAAGTATTGCTAAGTGATGATCACCATCCCAATGCCATGATAAATTAAGTGAAGTCCAAATGTGCTACAACATACAAGTGTAAAATTCAAGTTGTGGTGATTTATTGAAATATTTGATGACTTGCAAATAATTGAGTTGAAGCTTGCTAGTTGGATGATCATGAGCTAACCAAGGTATATCTCTTGTTGATCATTTTATTTGGGTGCATATGAGTTGATTGAATTGGATAAATATGAAATGTTGCTTGCTATGAGATATTTGAATGGATAATTGCTTAGTAATCAAGTTTGGATTGATTTGTGTTGGATAAATTCATGAGATGACATTTAGTAAGTAATTTGAATGGATATATGTCTTATGGAAGTATTCAAACAAGTTAGTATCAAGTTTGATTCATATTTGATGAAGTATAGCTCAATTGCTTGAAATCTGTCCTATATTCAAAATCTGAGCTAGCTGTGATCATAGCCATGTTTGAGTATTGAAAACTTATTGGACTGGCATGAAAATTGGTGTACATGCTCTAGACTTATGGTATAAGATGCTGTAGAAATTTCATGGAAATTGGATAAGAAATGCTTCGGTTTTGGAGTGGTTCTTGTCAGCTATAGTGCAGCAGTTTTCAGCATGTTGCAGTGGTGGAAGAATTAAAATTTAGTAGTCCATATGAGATCAAATGAAGCTAAAATTTTTATGGCTGCTAGATAACTTAGTGAAGCTCATCTCCACCAAATTTCGTGGTATTTGGATTTGTACTTTGAGAAATATGCTTACTTCTTTGGAGAGTACAAAATCTGCCAGGAAAGTGACAAGTATTGGATTGATCTAGAGTCACTTTGATTGAAAGGTCCTCAAGTTGGAAACATGTTTACAAGTGTTTGAGGTACCTAAGTTTGGTTTTTGAGATGATCTAGAAGCATTACAAGCAAAGAGTACAAGGCCATTTGATTGTGGAGTGTAGTTTGCACATATTTGGTACTCAAATTAGAAGATCAAGATCAAACTCAAGATGAAGATGAAGTTTAAGTTCTAGTGACTATTGAAAATCTTTTGGTAGAAAGAAAAGAACTTAAACAAGAAGAAAGAAAAGGACTTAAAGAAGGAATCAAGTTTACTCATCAAGATAAGTCCATCACTTGGATCAATCAATCAAATCATTTCAAGTGAGTATCAAGAATGGTTCTTGGAGAGAGGTCACTTCTCCCTAGTGTAGGGGCTTGCCGCCTATGTGTAGGTAAACCAAGTGTGGTACTTGGAAGGCTAACATGGAAGTGGTGATCCGAGGAACATTTGAGATGCTTAGTTGAAGCAATCAAAAGGATTGATCAAAGAAAAGCAAGCAACACCCAAAAGAGAGCTAGTCATGATATTACAAGTGGTATTCTCAAATTGATGCTCTTATGCAAGCAAAGATCAAAAGATAAAGCAAGTCAACCACAACAAGAAAGTGCACTTGATCATAAGTAGAATTCATTTCATATGGGTGAAGAATGGAATTCAAATTGGTATCTATTGGTCTTCACCAAGCTTTTAATTGGACTTCACATTGCTATTGGAGTAATGAATTGGAATCTATATGACTATCCTCTACTCCAACATAGCAAAGGTATCATTGTAATGTGCATGATCATTTCATTCCTTACTAGTATGCGATTAGTGCATATAGTACATGCTTCATAGGATCATGCATTACAAATGAAATGTTTTAAATTCATAGCCTACCACTATTGTTTGAATGATTACTTGATCTAGTGGTTAGTACATAAATTTGTTCATGAGCTAGTGAACCCAAGTACTTGACTTAATTTGGATTGCTAATAAGTGACAAGTACAACATTGACAAGATAACCCTTAAAAGAGGTGTGAAGAAGCTTGTCATTGGTTCAAACCGGACTTGAAAGCTTAAGCAAATCAATTTAGTTCAAGTCATATAAGAAGCTCATGATAGTGATAAGAGTACAAGCACAAGACAACAATGCAAATGGATATCTAGTTTGTATGTTTCAACTCACAAGTGATATCCTATAAGTGGTATTCATAAAGATAGCAAATGTTCAAGAAATGGTTTTTATTGATAAATCAAATAAGTGGTTCCATACTATAAGATTCTTTCAAATGGTATTCACTTCCTACAAGTGGTATCTATACATAGTATCAATCATGCAAGATGATGGTTCCACAAGTGATCCTCAACTTTAAGTGATCATCAAATAAAGAATGCATCCCTCACCTACAAGAGCTTAAGTGAAATAAAATGGATGACCCATACATAGAATGATAAGATACAAGTAGTACAAGTTGTAAATTCTAAATGGTATCTACATGTGGTGTCATTCCAATATTCAAGTAATGTCCATCAAAAATGTAAAATTCTAGTCTCAACCATCTACCCCAAAGTGCACACCTTTGCATCAATAAGAAGCATACCTTTTATGGAAATTGATGACAAAGGGGGAGAGATTGTACAAAGATATGAAGCTTGTGGAGAGATTTGTACAAAGGGGGAGAGATAAGAAGATAAGATATGAAAGAGGTTGGACATGGACATGGACAAAGAGAGAGCAACATTGAAGAAAAGAGATGGATCAAAATTCTTGGACAAGAGAAGCACACAAGTAGGGGGAGCAAGCTCATAAACTTTGATTGATTGCATTTGATATGTGCATAATCATGTGCTTGCTTGCATTGCATAAGTTTTCAAATTCAATATGCATGCTTGTGTGGTGTATGCTAGTTGTAGAACTTGGATGATGATTTGATAACTAGCATGCATAGGATGATAGCTAGACACTTGGTATATTATTTAAGTAATGCTAAGTACCTTGATTTTAATGTTGATCTCATGAGGTATCTAGTGCTTTTATTTCCAAGTGATATCTAGCTAACCATGGTGCTAAGGATGAACTTAAAGGTGCAACTCCGATTGGTACACGCTTCAAAGGTTTATTCTATACACCTTAGCATCATTTTGTAGTATTTACTCTCCCACAATTTCATTCTATGCATATGTGCAAGCTTCAAATTAAATACACTAGCACATATGTAGGGGGAGCTAATACTACCATTTCGGGTTTGTGGTACTTGTCCAAAATCATTTACACATGGTAAAATTGCTTGGGCAAGCAACATGAATCCAAAAGAGCTTAATTTCCATATCTTTGTAGAGTTGTCATCAATTACCAAAAAGGGGGAGACTGAAAGGTCCTTGTTGGTTTTGGTAATTGAGTGACAACCTAGGTGGACTAATTGTGTTTATGTGAGATACACAGGTGATTAGTCCACAGGTACATGTGTGTGAGCAACATATGCCATGGAGGTGAAAATGGCTTGGAGATGTTGCAAAGCTCACACATGTGATGATGAAGGAGCTTAAATGCACATGAGACATGACATTGAGTCATGTGATCAAGGTGGAGAAGATCAAGACAAGACTTGGCTTGATGGACCGGTTGCAAGCGTGAAGGGCAAGTCGAAGGCTTTGGAGTGATGGACCGCGTGGCGGTGAAGCTTGAGCAAGACTTGGCGCCGATGGACGATGGCAACGGTGAAGAGCAAGTAGAGTCGAGATCGATGAACCAATATGATCATGTGATGATATGAAGTGGATCATATCATTGTTGATCGTGTTGGTGCATGTGTTGCATCGACATTGAAGGAGATGGAATGGAATGCGCAAGGCAAAGGTATAACCTAGGGCATTTCATTTCACCGGTCATAGGTGTGTAGAGAAGTTTATGACCGGGTTTAGGATAGATGGCCGTACTATCAAGAGGGGCAAACTTGTTTGCATATCGGTCATCTAGTGCCACTCGAGTGATCTAACTTTGCATTGTCGCTAGGATCGAGTGGCGTGGCAAGTTGAGTGGCTAACATCCTTTGGGAAATGATTGTGAAAATGCTAACACACATACACATGGTGGTGTACACTTGGTGGTGTTGGCACATTTACAAAGGAGGTGGTGTTTGTAGGGGTGAGATGGGTTTTGGGTCCCTCTCTCCCTCCCGCCTCGCAAGCTCGGCGGGATTCGGCGCTTTCGGGAAAATGGGATGCCTATTTTCTATTGCACCGGATGCAAATTCTTGTGGTTAGCACACTTGAGCAAGGGTGAAGAGAATGGAGAAGATGGTGGCGTCGGTCAACTGACCGGACGCTGGATCGGAATGCACCGGACGCTGGTAGGCTGCGTCCGGTCGCGCTGACGTACGGTGACACAGATGCTGGAGAGTGACCGGACGCTGGCTGCGTCCGATCGTGTTCGACCGGACGCGTCCGGTCATGCTCGGGAGCTTACTGGAAACGACCGGACGCTGAGGGTCCAGCGTCCGGTCAGTTGAAGTGCTGCGTCCGGTCGGCAGATGACCGTTGGGATCGGAAGATGACCGTTGAACGCAGGGGACACGTGGCGAGTATCGCGTGACCGGACGCTGAGGTCCAGCGTCCGGTCGATCGGACCGGAGCGTCCGGTCGTCCCGACCGTTGCCCAGTGAAGGGGTAACGGCTAGTTTAGCCCTTGGGGCTATAAATAGAAGTGGCCCTCGGCCATGGCTGTAGCTGAGCACCTTGAGGGACTTTGTGTCCATGCTTGAGAGTGCTTGGGAGCCCTCCATCACACACATACTTGATAGCGATCATCCGATTGTGTGAGTGAGCGATTCTAGTGCGATTGCATCGTGAGGTTGCATCGAGTGGCACTAGGTGATCGAGTTGCAAGCCGGTGGTGCTTGTTACTCTTGGAGGTTGCCACCTCCTAGACGGCTTGGTGGTGGTCTCCGTCGAAGCGCGCAAGAAGCTTGTGCGGCGCTCCGGAGAAGTGCTTGTGAGGGGCATTGTGCTCGCCCCGCGGGAGTCGCGAAGAGCAACTTTAGTAAAGCGTGTCATTGAGCTACCCTCACTCAAGGGGTAGGTTCTTGCGGCGCCCGACGTGCGGGCTTAGCGGGTGATGCTAATTAGCCGCCGAACCACCAAGTGAGCGGTCGACACAACGGGGACTAGCGTGTTGGCAAACACGTGAACCTCGGGAGAAAAATCATCGTGTCAACCTTATTCTTCCCGTTGGTTTGCATCCCCATTACACAAGCTTGCAATTACTTTTATACATATTAAGCTTGTGTAGTTGCTCTTGTAATTAGATAGCTTGTGTAGCTTGCTAATTACCTTCTTGCTTGTGTAGCATAGAAGTAGCTCCCTTGAGTGGCTAATTTGGTTTTAGTAACCTTGTTAGTCACATTGCTTAGTTTGTGTAGCTAAGTATTTGCGCTCTCTAATTAGGCATTGGTTGCCTTGTTATTGAGCATTGCTAGTGAGCATCGTTAGCTTTGTGCTTTTGCTTACTAGCATGTGTAGGAGCTTCCTTGTCGCTTAAAGTACTAGTGGCATAGGTTTGTGTGACCTTGCTCCTAGAATTGTTTAGGAGAGCTCTAGCTAGCCCGGCACCTTTGTTGCATAATTGTTATCTTTGCAAGGTGCTAGTGAACATATATAGTGGGGTATAGTCTTGGCTAGACCGATAGTTTTAATTCCGCATTTGTATCGGTTAGCCGACACGATTAAGTTTTAGAAAAGACTATTCACCCCCCCCCCTCTAGTCGCCATCTCGACCCTTCACCGCCGGCCCTGCCCTCGGCCGCGCCTTGCCCCTGGCTGCCGAAACTGCCCCCGGTCGCGCCCTGCCCCCGGCCGCGCCCCGTGGACCGCCCGCCCAGACGCCGCCCGTGCCTGACTCCGACGACCCGACTCCGACCCCGACGCCGCCCGCCCCTACCCTCGGCGCCCGTCAGGTATGCCTTCTCTCTTATTGTTGTCGTGATGGTGATAGTTGTAGTAGTATTAGTTGTACTAGTAGTGCTAGTGGTAGTAGTAGTATTAGAAGTAGTGGTAGTAGTAGTACAACTAGTGGTAGTAGTAGTAGTAGAAGTAGTGGTAGTAGTAGTAGAAGTAGTGGTAGTAGTAGTAGAACTAGTGGTAGTAGTTGTAGCAATAGTGGTAGTAGTAGTAGTAGAACTAGTGGTAGTAGTAGTAGCAATAGTGGAAGTAGCAGTAGAACTAGTGGCACTACTTGGATATATTCTTCTGCATGGATTGATATCCAAACTACATGGCTTCTCTTGAGACATATGTGCTTGCCGGCCATCGTGCCGTTGTTTTTTTAGGTTTTGGAAACCTCACCGTGCAGGGGAGGTTCTGCCAATTTTTTTTAAATGACAGTATTTTGTTCCATTTTTGTAGAGAAAAGCCTGTCGGAGCCGAGTCGGAGGTCCCGTCGCCGTGCCGGTCTGCCTGCACCGCGTCGCCTCGCCACTGCACCGACCCGCCACGACCCCGCTAGCCTGACTCCACCGCCACCCTAGGTATAACCCCTCTTTCCGTATCATGGTCGTAGATGTCATAACCTAGTTAGGCGTCTTCTGTTTGAAAGAGATACGGTTGGAGGTATGCAAATCTTTGCATATCTATGACCGTATCTGTTTTGGATTGTCCACGTTTTTTGGACAGCCCGCGGATGCGTAGATGGGTTAGTTTCCATGGTCTGCTCTGGTCCGAGATTGAGTTTCGACATCACCTCCCTGTTGTTCTCCGGATACGCACTCTTCTTTGGCAGGACGTGTATCTGGAGAACAGCGGGAAGGTGCTGCTGAAATTCTGTCTTGGATAGGAGTAGAGCATGGAAACTAACCTCATCTACGCATCCGCGCGTGGGATTAGAACCTATCCTAACCTATTAGACAGTAGGAACACCATGTAGATGCAATTGATGGTTACATTACTCGCTGATACATATGTTAGAGGATGGATGACCGTCAGTGGATGTACATGGGCTGGAGAAGTCAGAGTGATTACACCACAGAATGGATGAACAAGACCGATGCTTTCTTCAATAGTGCATTTGGCAAGGCTGCTAAAGGACATTGCCTAGTTTTGTGTCCCTGCAGCAAATGTGGAAACAGGAGAAGGGTAAAAAAGGTGGAAATGGGTAAACATCCTGTGAAGATTGGATTTACACCAGACTACACCCGGTGGGTCCACCATGATGAAGCCCATCGTATGAGAGAGGAGGTGGTGAGACCATGGGTGGAGGCTTTTGATGCTGATGCTGGGGTAACAGACATGTTAGATGACTTTCACCAAGGACAGTTTGATGAGGGACGTGAGAAGGAGGAGATGGAGGCAGCCGCACAGGCGTTCTACGACATGATGGACTCGACACAGAAACCCCTTCACGATTGGTCAACGGTGTTTCAACTGGATGCCATTGGACGCTTAATGAAGTTGAAGTTCGAGTTAAACTTGAGTGGACCTGGCTTCGATAAGATGTTGGCCGTGATTGGCACCCTGCTTCCAGAGGGCCACATTCTACCAAAGAGCATGTATGAGTCATAGAAACTCCTTCATGCACTTAAGATGCCGTATGAGCAGATACATGCTTGTCCGAAGGGGTGTGTCCTATTTAGGAAAGAACATGAGCATGCAAAGTTCTGTCCAAAGTGTAAATCCTCCAGGTACCTAGAGGTAGACTCTGATGATGGCCAGAAGAGACAACTTACGATCCCTGTGAAAATCCTATGGTACCTTCCGTTCCTACTGAGGATCCAACGGCTATACATGACCGAGGAATCCGCGAAACAGATGACATGGCACAAAAATAGCAAATGGTACAATCCTGACAAGATGGTACATCCATCCGATGGTGAAACTTGGATCCGCTTTAATGACAAACATCGTGACAAAGCAGACGAGGCTCGTAATGTACGTGTCGCGCTGGCAACAGATGTGTTCAATCCTTATGGAATGATGGCTGCCCCATACACATGTTGGCCCGTCTTCGTTATCCCCCTTAATCTCCCCCCGGTGTCTCCTTTCAACGACATAACATATTCTTGTCGTTGATAATTCCTGGACACCTAGGGAGGAATATGGGTGTGTTCATGGAGCCCGTGTTTGATGAATTAGCCCATGCTTGGGACAAAGGGGTATGGACATACGATCGAGCTACAAAGACAACCTTCAAAATGCACATTTGGTACCACTACTCCCTGCATGACTTCCTGGCGTATGGGATATTCTACGCCTGGTGTGTTCACGGGAAGTTCCCATGCCCAATATGCAAGGAAGGTGTGAGGTTCATTTGATTGCAGAAGGGTGGCAAGTATTCGTCGTTCGACAGACATCGTCAATTCCTACCTCTTGACCATCCATTCAGACAAGACATCAAGAACTTTACGAAAGGTGTCAAAGTGACAAACCCTGCACCGTGGATGATGATTGGTGCTAAGGTTCATGCTCAGATAGATGCTCTCGTGCCCAATGAAGAAGGTGGTTTTGTGGGATATGGTGAGCAACATATGTGGACTCATATCTCGGGCATGACGAGGCTCCCCTATTTCAATGACCTTCTTCTACCACATAACATTGATGTAATGCACACTAAAAAAATGTTGCCAAGGCATTTTGGGCAACACTCATGGACACTGAAAAGTCTAAGGACAATCCTAAGGCTAGAGTGGACCTGGCAACGTTGTGCGATAGACAAAATCAAGAGATGCAACCTCCTAGTCATGGGAAGACCTAGAGAAGGCCTAAGACCGATTTTGTCTTGAAAAAGGACCAAAGGAGGGAAGTACTTGAATGGATCAAGACGCTAATGTTCCCTGATGGGTATGCGGTGGATCTAAAGAGGGGAGTGAACTTAGGCACTCTGTGAGTCAAACAGGATGAAGAGTCATGACTACCACATATGGATTCAGTGGCTTCTTCTGGCGATGGTTCGAGGCTATGTCCCGGAGCATGTCTGGCAAGTGCTGGCAGAGTTGAGCAACTTATTCCGCCAGCTTTGTGACAAGGAGCTCTCTCGGACCATCATTGATGACTTGGAAAAAGCGGCACCCGTGTTGCTCTGTAAGTTAGAGAAGATCTTTCTACCCGGCTTCTTGCCGATGCAACATTTGATTGTGCACCTCCCATATGAGGCACGGATGGGGGGGCATGCAGAACCGTTGGTGCTATCCAATCGAGAGATGTCTAAAGACTCTTCGCAAAAAAATATAGAAATAAAGCCAAAATTGAGGCTTCCATTGCAGAGACATACATTCTAGAAGAGGTGTCGAACTTCACAGAGAAATACTACACTGAGAAACTTCTTAGCGTTTATAATCCACCCCCTCGTTACAATGCTAGCGAAAATGAATCGAACCTCAGCCTTTTCCAAGGGCAACTCGGAAGCGCAAGTGCATCGACCACTAAGCAATTGAAAAATGAAGAGTGACGCAGTATCATGCTATATGTGTTGACCAACCTTGTCGAGGTGCAGCCGTTCATTGGGTAAGTTCTGAATGAACTTGTTTTATTTCACCGTATGTCCTTGTTTCTTTGTCCAACCCCCTTGTTTTTCATTGGTACAGGGAATTTCTTCGTCAATCTTGGCATGGATCAAGGCAACCTACCCCACAAGAAAATGATACCCTTCTTTCACAGGGTGCGGGACCAGGGAGCCCCGATTTCATTTATTGGTTCAAACAGAAAGCCCAAACTGACGCACCTATAAGTGACGAGCTGAGACAGGTTGCAAACGGCTGTGCCATTAGGATCAAGTCATTTACCGGTTATGACGTGAATGAATATCGTTTTCACACAGCAAGCTACGAGCAGAGTCGGTCCAATCAAAAAACCACAAACAACAGAGTTGTTACGCCCAGCACTAATGGACTCGACTATTATGGAAGAATTAAAGAAATCTACGAACTATCATTCTATGGTTCCAAACCTCTTACTACTGTCATATTCAAATGCCACTGGTTTCATCTTGGAGTAACGAGACAGATCCTAAGCTTGGGCTAGTTGAGATTCGACAGGATTCCGTCTATCCAGGAAAAGATGTCTACATTGTGGCTCAACAGGCCGTCTAGGTTTATTATATGTCATACGCGTGCAAAGACGCCGAGTATCTTAAGGGTTGGTCTATTGTGCACAAGGTATCGCCACACAGTAAACTACCTGTCCCAAACGATAAAGATTACAGCTTCAACCCAAATACATATGATGGAGAGTTCTATCAAGAAGAGGGCCTACAAGGGAGGTTTGACATAGACTTAACCGAAGAGATAGGAATGGAAGTAGACAATGAAAGGGATAATGACAAGGACGCTGAAGACGAGGTGTGAAATCTGAAGAACATACAAATGCTTGAGCGATTATGTTTAGGCAATGACAATGAAGACAACATTCCTCCTTCGGATAGTGTTGATGAGTTGGACAATGTTGATAGTGATGGCGAGACCTATGATCCAGCTAATCTTAATCATGAAGATTATTTCTAATACATGTAATACTATGTTTTTTGTAATTATGTTTTGTTCATTTTTGCAAATATTTCTAATACATGTATTACTATGTTTTTTGTAATTATGTTTTGTTCATTTTGCACCTATTTCTAATTACGTCTTGTTTTTCTTTTTTATTGCAGGTGATTGAACAAAGATGACGGGTGACCATCATAGGTTCATGAACTCGATTTACCAAAGACCACGCCGGCTGCAGGAGGAGGCAGAGGAGGCGACAGAGGGATTGGACAGGAGGAGGAGGAGGACCGCTAGATGCAGGAGGGGGCCATCTCCTCCCACGCTGCGTGAGGAGGAGCCGGAGGAGGAGGTGGCGCCCATGGATAAGTCGGACGATGAGCTGGTTCAGTAGATGGACGAGGAGAAGGGGCCGCACGAGGATGACAAGTTGGAGGCGACAGGCACGGGTTCCACTTCCTCCGACTCCTCTTTGAGTGTCTACTTGTGAGGTCCTGCGAGCCTCTCATAGGTTCCGCTTCCTCACCAACGCCCAGTGATTCACCCTGAAGGGCAAAAGTAAGTAACTTTATATATTATCACCACTACTTCATATGATATGATGAAAAAACTAATAATTTTTCTTAATCACTTGTGCAGGAACTGGGTGGTTGTGTCGGGTGGTTGCGCATGGCTAGTCAACGGCATCCTGGGTCTTTTATGCAGGCAACACTTCCCCAGCATTGTCATGTACGCATCGAAGATGGAGCTGGCCTACTCGTTTGACCACTACACCATCGCCACCGATGCAGAGTACCCCAATAAGGCGGCGCGGGTGAAGGCAGAGTTTTGGGTAAGTCTTCCTCGCACAACATTGCTCAATACCTCGCATTTATTGGACTTTTCTTGAAATAATGAATGGATACATCGCTTTTGTATGCAAACTTATTATAAATGCGAGGAGGGATTTGAGGCTAGGGCGGAGCAGGTGATAACCAAAGCTTGTAAAAAACTCATCACCGACATGCATCACAAGGTGCGCACCTAGGCCATCGTAACATACTACGGGTCGAAGCTTGGAGAGAGGAAAACCAAGAAAGACACAAGAGAGATGTAGCTGACCCGGGAGTAGTACCTTAAGGTAAATGAAGAACATCAATATTGATTCATTTTGAGATTAAGTTGGTTTAATTTGATCTTCTTATATGTCCAATACTTGATGACATGTAGATTATTCCCTAGTGGTACCAAGCGTATCCTGAGTGCTGGGCGATGATGGTGGAGAGGTGGTTCACGAAGGAGTACCTCAAGATGCACAGGGATGCCCAGGACCATCGTTTGCAGATGCAAGGTCCAGCACACCATCAAGGCAGCCACAGCCTCGCCGGATACAAACAAGCATGGGTATACGAATTCATTTATCTATTATGATGCTCAGGCCCTGTTTGGTTGAGCTGTGGCTGTGGGAAAAAGCTGCTGTGGGCTGTGAGCTGTGGAAAAGTTGCTGTAGGCTGTGAGCTATAGAAAAGCTGAAAGCTGTTTGGTTAAACAAGTATAAAATATACCTTTTATCTTTATCTCTCTTGAAACAACTATGGAAGAGCTTTTTATTCCACCAATTTCGAAAAGCAGAAAGCCAAATGCCAAAAGTAGGGTCAAACCAGCTTTCAAAAATGAACTACGGAAAAGCAGTTGCTTCTGAAAAAGCACCCTCCAAAAGCAGCCCCTTTGGTTGGGCTTTTGGCTTTTGGGGCCAAAAGCCAAAGCCAAAAGCCCAACCAAACAGGGCCTCAGTTCTGCCTGATTTCTAATCATCATGCTGTCTTTCTCGCAGTCAGCGTCACATAGTGACCAGGCTTGCTCGGACTTCCAGGCATGGTGTATGGCCCACAAGGGCAAGGCGACGTCCGACGTCTCCTTCAACCTAGAGGACTCGGCCAAGACATACACGAACCCGAGCGTCCACTCCCGCATCAGTGAGTACACTGAGGTGGCGAGGTCGCTCCATGGGTCAGACCACAATCCAAACACCCAGGACTTCGATGGAGAGGCCGTCATGAGGGCGGGGCAAGGCAAGAAGCATGGGCGGTTCTGGCTTGGCGACGGCATCATCAACACGGCCTCTACTCCCTCTCTCTCCTAGATCCGAGCACGGAGCACGAGTGAGAGTCCAGCCATTCACACACGGCCGACCACTGCACAATACTGGGTCGACACACTCGAGGTTATTCCTGTTTTACTCGTCATACATTGATCTTTACACACCTTAATTAGCTTTGCATTACTGAAACATTGGAGTGAAATATTGTAGGCCCGGCTAAAACAAGAAATGAGGCAACGTCAGGAGTTACAGACCGGGCACCAGAGGATGGTGGCCCAGCTGGTGGCCGAGCGGCAGGCCCAAGCGTAGAGGCTGACGGACATTACGGAGTTCCTACAAGGGCTTGGGCAACGTGTGGGCTTCTCTCTGCCAGCTGGGTTGTTGGTTCCACCTCCGCCTCCGCATCCTACAGCTCCAGCTACTCCTATGAGTATGAAAGTTTTTTACTTTCGCTTGTACTTTGCTTGTATGGCCTCTACCTTCTTAGATTAACTATCCAAATAATCTTGTCTCACATGCAATCTTTTCTCCTTTGGCTCCGTTCACGTACCCTTAAACCCGGCTTGATCCGTTTCTTTTTTTCATCCAGAACAGTGTTTTCCTCTCATAAATTCCTCTAGATTCATCTAGATTCCTCCAGAATTTCTCCAAGCGAACGGGGCCTTTGTGCAGTCCCCATCTAACGGTGGTTCGAATAATCCACCTCATGCACATCCGAATGATAGACCTTCACCACAGTCGCATTGATCGAGATGAGTGCACGTTGTATTTTTTTCATTTGTTGTTTACTTGGTGATGGACTTGTGATATACTTGTGATGCACTTGTGGACTTTGATGGACTTGTGGATTTATTTAGATGGACTTGAGCACTTATTATTATATATGTGATATATATTGTGATGGATGTGATATGTGCGGATGGATGTATGGATGGATGAGATATATATGTGATGGATGAGACATATATGTGATGAATGAGATATATATGTGATATATGTTTGTATGAATTTATTTGTCATGATGGAATGTAAAAAAAATTGCTGTTTTGGGTCACTTTGCCGAGTGTTGCACTCGGCAAAGAACCCCGTTGCCGAGTGCCATGGTCACAGCACTCGGTAAAGCTGGAAAAATGGGCGCTCGAAAAACCATTTTTCCAGCTTTACCGAGTGCTATGACCATGACACTCGGCAAAGATTTTTTTTGAAAAAAATCAAACTTTGCCGAGTGCCGGCAAGAGGGCATTCGGCAAAGATTTTTTTTTTAAAAAAATTCAAACTTTGCCGAGTGCCGGTAGGAGGGCACTCGACAAAGATTTTTTTTATAAAAAATTCAAACTTTGCCGAGCGCCGGCCAGGGGCACTCGGTAAAGAATTTTTTTTAAAAAAATAAAAAAATCTTTGCCGAGTGTCTGCAGGGTTGGCACTCGGCAAAGCCACCGTCAACGGGGCCGGCGCCGTGACGATCGTTTTTCTTTGCCGAGTGCCCCCGGGACTCTCGGCAAAGTCTTTGCCGAGTACCCGATAAAAGACACTCGACAAAGAGGTCTTTATCGATCAATTTTTTACCGTGTGTTCTTTGTCGAGTGCCGCACTCGGCAAAGGCTTTGCTAAGTGCAATTTAACCTTTACCAAGTGCCTCAGGCACTTAACAAAGAACCTGAATCTAGTAGTGCTAGTCCTGTATGCATGCAAAGTGAGCTCATGCCGGATGAAGCTAATAATCCTTAAACCAAACATGTTGTTAGTGTATTCATGTGCAGGTGTCTAGTATCTTACTGTGCTTTAAGTACCGTGAGTTCATTTTCCTTCTCTTTTTACTTGCTCAGCACGAGAACTTGACGACGATAACTGTTCAATCACGTGGAATTGTGGAAAGATCAAGGCAATGGCGAGAAATGCTCTTATCAGTAGAGCCTAGAGGTAGCGGAAAAGAAAAATGAAACGACTTGTGCTTGATCCTATCTACTGATTACTGACTATCAGCCTCTTCTCTGGGTCGTATTTGGCTTATAAACCATGCCTTATCAATCAACGAACAATATGTTTCTCTCACACCAAACCAGCCTAATAGTACTTTCAGTCATGACTTATAAGCCAAATCCAGCCCAAACGAACAGGGCGTATATATACTGCCTACTCCGTACTGGGGGTAATGGTGAGTAGTGGGTACCGTAAAGTGGGAAGCGCCGTTACACGTATATTGTTTCGTCCCATACACAGGTCGGTCGACAGCTTGTACTCATCAATCTTACTAACTTGCAAATGGATCAAAACCAATTGCATCGCTTTCAAAAATATTTGCACATAGGCACGTAACAATAGTCACTACAACATGACACCCCTTTTGCAACATAAATATGCTGTTGTTAAAAGTCCATATATGCGTTGGTACGATCTATATCAACACATATAATATGTGTTGCCTAAAGTGACATTGCAAGGATCTATTGCAACACTTATTTATGTGTTGGTAACAGTGTACTAATAAGCATTGCAAAGTTGCAACACATAATGGTGGTTTATGGCAACGCTTATATGTTTATGTACAAACCATGGGTGAACAACTTATATTGCTTGTTGCAACATATAGATTTAGTTTGTTGCAACACTTATATATGTTGCGAGGAATAAACCATGCTGTGATTAATATCACAATGAATAAATTTATAAAACAATACAGATCATGCCTGTACAATTTAATGAGCAGTGCAAGATCAGCCAACACATAGGAAATAAACATATTCAGCCATATAATATCAAGAATTTGTTGCATTACAATGACTACCATCCACATAATACATGACGCAATTTTTGTTCATAGTACAAGTTCCTATGGTAGTAAAATATAAACATAAAGGGATCCCTCTTGGAATGCTAGCAGCTCTCCTTTCTCCTTCCATCAGTTTAGTCTAGCATTCCACCGATGTGATCATCCATTTATCTTGACCTAAAGATGAAAGTTGGATTACTTTAATGCGACATTTTGAAGTAAAATCAAATTCGGATAATATGAAGTTTTAAGAGAGATGTCTTATACACTAGCATCATATGATGAGCAGAAAAACATTATATCTTACACAAATATCAATCATTGAAGTCCATACAGTATTATAGCAGTTCAAGAAAAAATATTGCCTGATTGCCAAAAATGAAATATTAGTAAACTTGTAGTACGAAGTACAATTGATACCACCCTTAACTCTAAAGATTATCCCTCAAAAGCAATCAAAATGTAAGATAGGAGCTGAAATCCGGTGACTGCAACAGCACAAAAAAATCTAGAGTAAACTGTACATGCAAACTTCTACACAGAAGAAACTCTGTTATTGAAATATCTCAAATGTCAAATGAGTAAAACCATGGACATTGAATATATGCAGTACAATTTCATTGTGTTATTAAAGTGTGACCATACCATGTCTGTGAAGTTCTTGACTTCTTGTACCACCTAAAATAAGGATGCCATGGTTTTAGATGGTCAGAAACTGATGATTCTATAACATTCAGACAATTCTGTAGGTTCTGCCAAACGACACTGAATTAACAGAATACTAGTGGATCAGATCAAATATAAAAACAATATTTGTGTAACAAAAAAATCATATCTTAAATCTACTAGTACAGTTGGTAGTTCACATCCTTGATCCAAAAGTCTTAATTAATTTCAATGATAGAGAAAATCGTATTTGGTTAATATGATACGATCTATAGTGAAATACTTTTACCAGCTAATACTTTAGCTAGTAGGTGCAAAAAAAAAAAAAACTTTTGCTTGATCCACCTGAACAGAAGAAACTAAAATATTACTGATCTGGTAGGTGAAAAAAAATCCCACACAGGTGGGACATGATTCACAATCTAACCTGAACCAAAGTAGGAAGAGGGATAGCTATGGTTGAAGGCACTACCAGCACACTAGCACAGCGTCCTGCTCTAACAAATGCTAGCCTCCGTCACCAATCCATTGCACAAATATACTATGATTTGACTTGCAGTGTTGGAATATATCTCAACCTTAGCACATTGGAATCATACTGCAATTTGCAAACATGTTTAGAGAGGAAGCCCATTACACTTCAAAGATTAGTGAAGAATAAATTTAGCGCCTAGTGTTTTATTCAACACATGCTGAGGAAGCTAGTGTGCTAGCAGATGGAACAGATTCTTGCAGAGTTTCTCCCAAAAAAATTATGTTTAAAACAACACTCCATTCTGAAACCAACTGGGTATATAGAGTGGGGAGCATATCTCCATTGTGCGAGGATGCTAGAACAACTGAGATGGTAAGATTAACAACAGAGATTTTACATTCGAGCAGAGCTGATTCTCTATTCTAGCCAATACAATTGCAGGTTACACAGTACCATGTAGAGGATTACAACTTTTTGGAATATAATTATGGAAAGAATGGAAGTACTAGTTCACACATACAGTTAGTTCTGCAGAGGTTGCATAAGCCTCAGTTCCTGATACACTGAACAAGAAAAGTAGTCCATCTGATTACTAAAATATTAGTAGCTGCAATGATATCTGCATCTATTATGCCACAGCAAAGTTGCTGAAGAAGCTGTAAGCATAAAAAATGGGCCTGACAAAAAAAACCTATTTATAAATTTGTTTTGCTGTTCAGTTAAGTAGTTTGCTAGTACATGCATTATGTTTGGTCTCTATATTTTCATGAACCTGTGCAGAAAATAAATATTATAAACCATGAACATAGTAGATGAATTGAGTTGTATCAGGTTTTTCTTAGAACACAGTAATAGAGTAATATGATTACCTTTTCTATAATATGGTGATTTGGAAAATATGCGTACAGTGCAAAGGGCCAAAGGTTCAAAAGATGTGTGCCTTGTTTCCACGAGTTCAGCAACTTCCAGAAGACTCCCATCTAGGAGAAATCACCACTTATTAATTATTAATCAATCGAAGTTAACAAGATCAAGGAGAATCATCAAGTACAACCAGTAGATCCGATCCCCACTTGAAGCCCACCGTGACATCCATGCCTTCCATCGCTCCACCTGTAGTTTACTGGAAAATCAGAAATTTACTAATCAATGAGAAATATGAACGAAAATTAAATTCAAAAATCATATAGGGGATCAAATCAAATTGAGTGGATCAGGGCATGCCTGCATCTCATGGATTTAGCCAACAGCTTGACCCATCTGAGAAAGACTGAAAGAGATCAAATACATATGCAGGGACCTGGGAGAACAAATGCACCAATACGACCATATAAGACGAGATGAAGTGGGAGGTTTCGTTGCTATATGGGTGTTCGTGTTGTAGTGAGTAAGAACAGATATAGTTGCTACCATCTTACTCCCTCCTTTCCAAATTCTACACTTCAGCCCTATCATTTTTTTCTAACTTTGACCAACTTTTTAAAACATATTAGCATCTATAGATTTAAATAAATTGACTATCAAAATGTATTCTACGTAGAGTTTAGCAAATTGAAAATTTGATGCTATAATTGTTGGTGTACTTTCTATAAACTCAGTGAATGATATAACATAACATATACTTTAGAGGGGGTACTTTGCCTCGATCTCTAGCCGCCACCCAACTCGGTTATATACTTTTGAAATTGATAGTCAAAGATACAAATGTTTGGCTTTCGGACAAAACTAATATGACATGTAAATAAAAACAGAGGGAGTAATAATCGCACAAGCAGGTGGAAGTACCTTGTTGCCATGCATGCAACTCACGTACTTTCTTCTTTAGTTTTGTTCATGCACAAATTCTACCTCACAACTCGAATAGCAATGCATTGTGAGGTTTGTGTGTTAAAGTGGTCTTCAGATTTTGTGGCACTACTTCAGCAGTACTTTTCAGCGAACGAACTAGTATTTTCCCCTCACAATAAATCAGCATAGTAGCAGCAGTAAGCCGAATTTCAAGAAATGAACAGGGCCAAATGTAGGAAACCCACTCCCATGCACTGTATAGGACATATCACCTATCCATCAGTGCAGCTTGCCCTAGTATAGTACACGTAGGAAAGACTAGCTTAGTTAGTTGAGTGTGAATTGAGCTAGGCGTGCGTGTCGTGTGTAGCGCGAGGCTCGGTCCAGAAAATTTCTGGTCGCTAGCTTTGAACTTTGAACACACAGCATCTATCTTGGACCGTCCATGTTTCTCGAAGAGTAAAAAATCTGAGGACTTTGAACCAAAGAATGGATCCACACCTATCATCAAACTGCGAAATCCATTTTTTCTTTCTCTTCTACGACATGTAGATGATATATATAACTCTGTGGTCATCAGTCACGAGGAAGAGAAGACCAAGGCAATAGGGAGAACGCAGAATGCCTGTATCATTAGCTAGCACCAAAAAAGGTGAATTGACCTACGATCGGCCGATGTATATATAGTATATGCACATCCGGCGTAGTCAGTAGTGGCCGTTGCTAGGGACACGCGGCTTCGCAGATTGTTTAATTCGTTCCATATACTCGTCCATAACTTACACTTACATATATATCTCAACTTGCAAATGGATCAAATCCAGTTGTGTCGCTTACATATATATCTCCAGTGTACACCTGCTGCTCTTTGGTCTTTGCTGCGCCCCCCCCCCCCCCCCCCCCCCCCCCCCCCCCCCGCCTTCATCATTTCCCTTTCCGAAGGACGACAGGCGCGGGGCCGGCGCCGGCCGCCGTGTCTGCGGCTAGCTGGAGAGCTTTAGTTTGCGTAGATTAAGGTTCAAGGATAGCATCTTTCCGCATGCTCATCAGCGCATGCTTATGGCACCGATGGTAGAGGCATCATTTCATCCCTCTCACATATCCTAGGACGGTCGAGGACGCCGCCGCCAGATGATGCCCAAAAAGCTGCCTGGACACATATGAAACGTGCAAGCAAGCAAGTAGGACCGTAGGAGTAGTGGCATGATGGATTCTGCGGCTGATAAGTCGGTTGAAACTGATTTGTTGTGAGAGAAAAACACTGTTTCGTGGATGATAAGTTCAAACGAACAGGGCCAAAGAAGGAGTATGACGATGATAACCAACCAGGGCCATAAGAGGAGTATGATGATGATAACCAACCAGGTCTTTTCTCCGTAATCATTGCACTGCATGAAGTGCACCCTGGTGTTGTTGTCAGCGCGGAAGTTTGCTAGCCAGCACATTCTTCTCGTAACAATGACGGCTAGCTAGCTCCATAACTACTGTAGGTCACTGCTGATCTGGCTGGAAGCAACTTGCTCCACGCACACTGCGTGAGTACAGCTGATGAAACCAATAGATTGCTGCTAATTCTGATCCGGTTGGAGCAACTTGATGAAATGGACAGTGTCGCTGTCGAGAAATTAATGTGACTTCGTTTTTCAAAGCCAAGGTTGTTTCTTCTCATCGAGCCACGTGAAGTTCTGGACGCTTCCAATCAAAATTTTAAAAAACTTTTAGCTATTTGTATGTTTCAAAAATAAAAAAAATATACAGAGACTAGAAAACCAATTAGTCTTGAAACCATCCCACTAGTAGAAAAACGATTTTTGATTCACTTTGAAATTTGACTTTAGTCCCGGTATTTTTCGCGTTCGGGACTAGAGAAATCTTTAGTCCCAGTTGGTAGCTCCAACCGGGACTAAAGATCCCTGCCCAACGGCTACTGCGGCAGGCTTTTACTGCAGGGGACCTTTAGTTCCGGTTGGAGCTACCAACTAGGACTAAAGATTAACTTTTACTCCCGGTTGGTCCCTCCAACCGGGAGTAAAAGTCTACTTCCGGCTGGAGGCTCCGTCCGGGACTAGAAATGAACCTTTAGTCCCGGTTTCTGTCTCCAACCGGGACTAAAGATCCCCTCCTATATACCCCTTCTTTCTTCCTGAGCCCGAGCCACTTCGAGCTCAGTGTTCTTGCTTCATCGCCGGCCTCTCTTCTTTCTCATCGCCGGTAATCACAAGATTTCTTCGATTTCTCCATCGATTCTTCGGTTCTAAAGGTTATCAACTTTATACTCTCATGTTTTATCAGTAACATATCTCATTTTGTGGACTAGATATATGTGATTTTTATGGTGGATTTTTTTATTTGTAAGCCATTTAAGCTCAAAATCACTTTAAAGTTTGCATATTTGGATGAAGGAAGGTTAAAGTAGTTATTCAAAACTAGTATTCAACTTTCATTTCTAGCATGCATAGCACACTTCATGGTTTAGAGATATAGAGAATTTTAGAGTTTTTTTAATTTTATTTGTTTATAAAATGAGAAATTTATATTATATTAAAAATGAGTATAGAGAGTAGATGGTAACTGCTTCCGGGTCCTCGACCTCTCATCGGGTTCCAAAGCGACTGAGGTCGGACATCCCTCTCATTGTATGCGGCAAGTGTGAGGAGAAGATTGTGATGGAGTACCGGGTGAGGAAGGAGTGTCCCAATAAGGGCCGTATCTTCTACAAATGTCCGGATCGCACTGTGAGTTATTTTGTCGCATTTGATGATTATAGTTAATTTATACTTATTTTCATGATGATTGTGATTAAAGTTCTAATTTTTTGTTTTAATTTTAGTGGGATGGCACTGGATGTTTAGGCTAGTACTGGGAGGAAGAGTATGTTGAACACGTGCAAAACTCTCTTGCACAGGCGGCTACGACGGCTGATGAGATAGTGATCCTGCGGAAGAAGCCCATAGATGTTGAACAAACACATGATCTGTCTGTTTTAGTTGGAATTGGTCGCGAAATCCTTATGCTGCTGAAGTGCATTTTAGCTTTAGTTTTTTAGTGGTAGTTGGGATTGTCTACATTATAGCGAGACTTTCATAAATTAATACCTTGTGTGGTGGCATGCATGTCGTATAATTAACTAATTATGTTCTAGGTTTTAATATGGTATATATGTCATGTAATGCAGATGAGCCGGCATTGGATGTACAATGCTGATCGCCGCTCCTAAGAGTTCATTGAGGGCGTACATTCTTTCTTACGTGTGGCCGAGGCAAACAAACACGATGGTTTTATGTGCTGCCCATGTGCCATATGTAAGAATTTTAAGAAATATGCTAGCTCAAGGAGTCTTCATTCACACTTGTTGAAGTCAGGTTTTATGCTAAACTATATTTGTTGAATGAAGCACGGAGAAACCGGGGTTGTAATGGAAGAAGGTGAAGAAGAACAATGGGATGATGATGACATTATTGCTGAATATGGTGCCTTCAATGATACTGCAATGGGGAAGCTGAAGAAGAGGTAGGGGCAGAAGATGAGCCCGCTGATGATCTTGGTCAGGCCATTCGTGACGCACAAAGAGAATGCGAAAGTGAAAAGGAGAAGATCAAGTTCGAGAGCATGCTAGAGGATCACAAGAAATTGGTATACCCAACTTATGATGCGGGGCAGAAAAAGTTGAGTACCACACTGGAATTGCTGCAATGGAAGGCAAAGAATGGTGTATCTGACAAGAGATTTAGGGAGATACTGAAAATCCAAAAAAAGATGCTTTCGAAGGATAACAAATTGCCCGCCACTACGTACGAAGCAAAACAGGTTGTCTGCCCTTTGGAATTAGAAATCCAGAAGGTACATGCATGTCCTAATGACTGCATCCTCTACTATGGCGAGGAGTATGAGAAGTTAGATGCATGCCCGGTATGTCATGCATCGTGGTATAAGATCAGGTGAGATGACCCTAGTGATGTTGAGGGCGAACGTCCCACGAAGAAAATCCCTGCTAAGATTATGTGGTATGCTCCTATAATACCATGCTTGAAACGTCTGTTCAGAAACAAAGACCATGCAAAGTTGTTGCGATGGCACAAAGAAGACCGTAAGGTAGACAATATGTTGAGACACCCTGCTGATGGGTCCCAGTGGAGAGCAATCGATAGAGAATTCCCGGAGTTTGCAAATGACATAAGAAACTTAAGGTTTGCTTTAGGTACGGATGGTGTGAATCATTTCGGGGAGCAGAGCAGTAGTCATAGCACTTGGCCTGTTACTCTATGTATCTACAACCTTCCTCCCTGGTTATGCATGAAGCGTAAGTTTATTATGATGCTAGTGCTCATCCAAGGCCCAAGACAACCTGGCAACGACATCGATGTGTATCTGAGGCCACTAGTTGAAGAACTTCTACTTTTGTAGAACAAACCAGGTGTACATGTGTGGGATGAGCATAAACAGGAGCACTTTGACCTGTGAGCATTGTTGTTCGTAACAATCAATGATTGGCCTGCTCTAAGTAATCTTTCAGGACAATCAAACAAGGGATATAATGCATGCACGTACTGTTTCGATGACATTAAAGGTATATTCTTGAAAAAATGTCGAAAGGTCGTGTACCTTGGCCATCATCGATTTGTTCCTGCGAATCACCCCCTAAGAAAGAACGGCAAGCATTTTAAAGGTAAGGCAGACCACCAGACCAAGCCGGGCAACCGAACTGGTGAGGATGTACTCAATATGGTTAATGATGTGAAAGTAGTATTTAGAAAGGCACATGGCAGCGAACCTGTTCCGAACGACGCCGATGGTCACGCACCCATATGGAAGAAGAAGTCCATATTTTGGAAGCTACCCTATTGGCAAGTCCTAGAGGTCCGTAGCACGATCGACATGATGCACCTAATGAAGAATCTTTGTGTGAACCTGCTAGGCTTCATAGGTGTGTATGGGAAGCCTAAGGATACACTTGAAGCACGACAGGACCTATGGTGTTTTGAAAGAATGAGACAATCTACATCTAGAGAAGACAGATGATGGACGCCATTACTTAAGTCCTGCCAGCTACACTCTTAGCAAAGAAGAGAAGGAAAGCATGTTTGAATGCCTAGCAAGCATCAAGGTACCATCTGGATTCTCCTCGAATATAAAGGGTATAATAAATGTGCTAGAGAAGAAATTCCTAAACTTAAAGTCCCATAACTGCCACGTGCTCATGACACAATTGCTTCCTGTTGCATTAAGAGGAATTTTACCTCCAAATGTACGTCTAGCCACCGTGAAGCTATGTGCATTCCTCAATGCAATTTCTCAGAAGGCAATCGATCCAATGGATCCAGCTAAACTACAGAATGATGTGGTTCAATGTCTTGTCAGCTTTGAGTTGGTGTTCCCTCCTTCCTTCTTTAATATCATGACACACCTCCTAGTTCACCTGGTCAAGGAGATTAGCATTCTCGGTCCTGTGTTCCTGCACAACATGTTCTCCTTTGAGAGGTTCATGGGAGTCCTAAAGAAATATGTTCACAACCATGCTCGGCCAGAAGGAAGCATCGCCAAAGGCTATGGAACAGAGGAGGTCATTGAGTTTTGTGTTGACTTTATTCCTGACCTTGACCCGATTGGTGTTCCTAAATCGCGACACGAGGGGAGACTAAGTGGAAAGGGGACACTAGGGAAGAAACCATATATTGGTACGTGGGACAATTATTTTAATAAAGCACACTACACAGTTATGCAAAACTCCTCCTTGGTGGATCCGTATATCGAGACACATAAAGAGTTGCTCTGATTCGAGCTTCTAGGGAAGTCTGAAGCTTGGATTACGCGTCAGCACATGGAAACTTTCAATGGTTGGTTGCGAAAAGAATGTCAGGATGATGAGAGTATTGATGAGCAACTATATTTGTTGGCTAGGCAGCCATCGTGGCATATTCTCACATACAAAGGGTATGAGATAAATGGGAATATATTTTACACAGTAGCCCAAGATAAAAGAAGCATCAACTAAAACAGTGGTGTCCGCATAGATGCCACCGACCCTAATGGAAATAAGCAAACATATTATGGCCGCATAGAGGAGATATGGGAACTAAACTATGCACCTACTTTTAAGGTACCTTTGTTCAAGTGCTAATGGGTAAAGGCGACTGGAGGCGAGGTAGTAGTCGAAAACCAATATGGAATGACAACCGTGGACCTCAACAATATTAGGTATAAAGACAAACCGTTCGTCCTTGCCAAGGATGTGAATCAGGTGTTCTATGTCAAGGACATGCCTATAAAACCGAAGAGAGGGAAAAACAACAACGACCCAATCAATGAGCCATAGCACCACATAGTTCTTTTAGAGAAAAGAAATATCGTTGGAATTGAAGACAAGTTAGACATATAAAAAGACTATGAAAAGGATGACCGAATTCCATCCTTCACAGTGAACAAAGACCCAAGCACCTAGCTAAATGATGAGGACACTCCATGGTTACGGCGCGATCATAACCAAGGGATATATGTTAAGAAGAAGTTCACTACTGTGCTCGCTTGATATATATAGTGATATTTAATAGTGTGTATTAGAGGTATTATGTAATAATTGTGAATTCAGAGATGTTTATTAGGTGTTTCCTTTTTTCTATGTTCAGATTAAATTTGTGTTTGATGGTGGGATTTCCATGTCGCTTTTGGACAATGAGTGATGAAAAAAAGAAAAGATTTACGTTAAAATAATGTGAAAACAAATTTTCAATCGAAAACAAAAGTCTTAATGATTTAAATTAAACACTACATTTTTGCATTAACGAAATAGTAATTATTATTGACATTATGTTTCAATATTTATAAGAAAAAACAAAAAACTTTAGGTCACACAATTTTCCTGTGTGCAATAAAACAAAAGTAAATCCATATTCTTTTAAAACAATTTTATGCCTTGTATTTAATTTACTGTGCAATTAACAAGACTTTAACATTTTATAGAAAGAAATATATAAAAAAACAAATAGAGCTTGAAACGGGCGGGAAGTGAAACTGCAGCCCAACTTTAGTCCCGGGTAGATTTACCACCCGGGACTAGAGGTGGGCTGCATTTTTTGCGGGCCGCCAAAATACACCTTTAGTCCTGGCTCGTAATACCAGCCGGGACTAGAGGTAACCTTTAGTCCCGGCTGTTATTACCAGTTGGGACTAAAGGTCTTTTCATCCTGGGCATTTACAGGAGTCGAGACTAAAGGTCCCTCCTCTATATAAGGCGGTCGTTTCTTCTTCCTCCTCACTCTTCGTCTTCGTCGCCCATCGCCACTACCGCCACCCTCGTCACCGTTGCCCGTCGCCCTCGTCACCGTCGCCCATTGCTGCTATCCTCACCGCCGCCACAGGGGCTGTTGGAGCGATGGGAGGCTCAAGTGGAGCGGCCCACTCCATCCTGTGCCCTCCCTCCTTTCTCTCTCTTGCGGCTAGGGCTCGTACGTCAGCCGCCCATCCCTTCTCCTTCCTCGAGTCAGAGATCGTCGTTGTTCTCGTTCCCAACGGCTGCTGGACACTCGGCCTCGACCTCGGCCAGGAAGGAGTTGACGAGCACCCAGCGGAAGCCCCGGGCGCGGTGCAAGGTCTGGATCCAAAAGGCGAACCTAGACCTCCGAGTGGCCAAGTCACCAACGAGCCACGATAGCTCCTCGACACGGAGCTCCACCTGCGCCGGTAGGATCTCAAGGCCCCGGATCATCACCGTCTGGCTGTCGTCCCGAACGACCAACAATTCATCGCTGTTAGACGATTCAACAGCCGACGAGAAGATAAAAGAAAGACGGGGTGTTTTCTGCAAATTTATTGTTATATATATAAATTTGTTATATATATCACTTGCTAATAAATATTTCTAGAAAATAAGAAATCAAAGTTATGCTTTGCAGACTTGAATTTCGAGTGTAGTTATTTAATTAATTTTAAGCACATGACCCGATCAATTTTATAGATATATGGTTTTTATTTTTTATAGATATATCTAGTGGTGTAAAAGCTAGATGGCTGCCCCGAGAGACAACATGGATGAAGAAATGATGGATATTATCAACACTGGCACTCAATTTGTCGATGGTGACCAGTAGGATGTAGATGACGGGAGTCAATACCTGGCTCTTGAAAATGAGCAAGAAAATATTATGCAAGAAAATACCGACGAGGTATATATATTTATATATATATTTGAATATTATATATATATTTGAATATCTATCATCTATTATGTGTACACATGATATTTATTTATTCTTTTTTATACGTAGCCCTCTGGATCGACGACCACAACGGTGAAAAGCAAAAATATTCGAGGCCTGAAAAAGCCATTGGAGGGGCGCTACATAATATCGGAATTCAATATCGAGACAGGCGAACCACTTGGTCCACATGTAAGGAAATTCATACAACACTGTGGGTACCTTGTAAGGGACAGACTTTCGATCAGTGCCCGTGAATGGAAGCAAAAGATCAATGAGCCTCATGTTAGTTTTGTCTCTGATCTTGATAAGAATTTAATTTGGAATGATATCTTTTAACATTTCACATTGCAAGCGGATGATTATGATGATATCAACGATGATAAATTGAAGGAGCAAGTTCGAAAGTGGGCTGTAAAGAAGATGGCCACACAATTCTAGACTTGGAAGAAATCCCTATACACGAAATACGTCAAGAAGAACCTAACGCCCAATTTCAATACTAGAGGCCCGTTCGCGTAGTTGAGGCCCTACTAGAATGATTTTGTACAGTACAAGACATCGGAAGAGGGTGAGGAACGGGTGAGAAGGAACCAAGAGAATGCCCAACATAAGGTATACCACCATGGCATAGGATCAGGTGGCTACGCGACTGCCATTCCCAAGTGGAAAAAAATAGAAGCGGACATTCTTGCCAAGGGTATCACACCAGAATCACTCAATTGGCGCAAACGCGTGAAGAATTAGTTTTTTGCTCATGGGGGAAGACTGGACCTAGAGACCGGGAAGCTGGTTCATGGCCCAAAACTCAAAAGAGCAACACAAAGATTTTCTTATGCTCTACAAGCTAAAGCTATTGGTGCGTTCAGGCCCAATAGAGAGAAGAATGAACTGACGTATGCCATCGGGACTGCTGAACACAGTGGTCAAATGAGAGGTTTAGGATAGAACATTTCTTAGGAGCATGGTTTCCCTAACGACAGAGATACCTACAAAAGTCGACAGAGAAGGAAGGATGAGGAAGCAGCGCGGATCAGCAAGTTGAAGGAATATGTTCGTGAGTCATGGGAGGCATTGCTTCAAGCACAAGAGCGCAAAAAAGACATGCAAGCTAGAATGCAGGAGGAAATCATAAAGCAAGTGCAAATAGCAATGAGTGCCCAAAGGTAGGCATCAGATCGATGAATCAGCATTAATATTAGCCCCCCTGATCAGTTGAAAAGCAGCTGCGCTTCCACGGAGTTGCCAAATGAAGATGACGCAATGCTACGTTTCCCCGTGGATGACATCACTGCACCGTTTACATCATGTGAGCTACATATTCCAAAAGGGAATGCCACAATCATGGTGGTTCTCAGTGTTTTTCTCCTCCAGATCCTACCAAGACACAAAAAATCCATGGGGCAATAATACCACCTGGATATGTTAGCGTCTCAGTAGATAGAGTTAACAAAGGTTTTAGTGATCTGGCTCTTAACATTCCAGGAGGTGATGGGGAGAAGACTCTAGGAGAAGCAGAGAAGACATGCATACTATGGCGCAAGTGCTACATCATTATTCCTAGGGTCTCTAGTCTACCGCCGCTTCCTCAACTGCCAGACAATAGGTGCGGACAAAAGTGAATGAAACAATTTTTTCACTAATTTTCTATTGACATGCATGATTAATAATAACAATTTCTTATACCTAATTATTCTTTTTTGTACTCACACAGCAGGGCCTCCGCCAACCTAAGTCCAATTATTCAATCTCTAGATCATCATAGTGCTCCGGGCAATGATTATGCAACGCCACCACCACCGGCACCTCCAAGGAGGTCTCCAATGGCTGCCCTACCTCCCTTGATGACCAAGAAGCAGCCAGCTCCTAAGAGGTCCGTCCCGCAAATGAAGTCGTTGGACCACCAGCCGGCAAAGAAGAAAGCCTTCTCTAATCCAGTTATTCCCCAAAAACTGTCTTACGAAAAAAGTGAAAAGGAATTAAATGCTGCAGTACAAAAAGATGTGAATAGTTTCTTAAAAAAAGTACGAAAGCAACGAGAAGCGAGGGAGAACCCGGAGAAACCGTACTTCTACCTACCTCCAGATCTTCTAAGAAGAAGGTGGACCAGAAAAAGCGGGAATCTCAAAAGACCCTGCCAAAATCGGACTACGACCACTCTATCACCAAGTCATTTAAGGCGGCGCAGAAAAAGACTAGAGAAGTGAAAGGTGTTGCACAACTCGGACAATAATCGCAACAATCAGTCCTCCCTCTTGTCATTCATAATGAATATGGTTCAAACTTAGACTTACTGGACGTCGATTTTGAGGACCTAGTTTGGTTTTACGAGGATACTAGTTTGGACCTTGCCCAAGTGCTCGCTGAAGGACCATCTGCTCCGAAAGTGGATCCTTGGGAGAAATGTGAACATACAAAGAGTCTATACAACCCTAAGGCCTTAGGTGAACTGGATACGCAAATGTACCTGCTAAACAAGTGGTACATGGCGGAGTGTGAATGGGGAGGGACGACCTTTGTTTCTGTCAGAGTTAGAAACCAACATTACTTCCATGGCGATGACGTTATATATGTCGAGTTTTTAGAATTACACCAACTATGCCACCTGGACTCTCTCGACAAAAGTCTCATTAGCTGCTATTGTCTATAAGTGTGATTATTTTCTACTATTAAAGTGTATATATAAAGTTACATGTATATATATATAAATTATATATCCTCACACTATATTTTTATATATGCAGATATGAGATGACAGAACTCAGAAAGAGAAAGGATAATGATGTTGGTTTCATTAATCCAAATGTTGTATTCAAACACCCTAATCTCCCGCCTGAATGGAAAGCTGAACTCAAGAAAAATCTCATGAGGTTCTTAGTGAACCAACAAAACAAGGACATACTCTTCTCCTACAACTTCAAGTGAGTGTTAAATAATTAATGTCGATCATATGGACATTTGTTCAATTATTTGCTTACTAGCTAGGCTATCTCCCATAGATATATGTTGACTCTAGTTAATGTCAGATCATATTTGTGTATAAAAACATATGCAGCAATCACTAGATATTGATGGTCATCGATATGGCCAATAGTCGGTTGAGCATCTTAGACTCATTAAGAAAAGAGCAAACAGAGTACCAAGACATGATAGATATTATCCAAGGGTAATTTGGTCTCTCTGGCAACTATATATACCCCGATCTCTTAACTGCAACAATTATTAAAGGCCAAATTAAAATTTTATTTTATTGGGTGCAGTGTTTGGAAAAGTTTTATTGAGGAACACCACATAAAACATTGCAAAGCGCCACTAGATGTAATCGCACATAAAGTAAGTACTAGCTACATATATATATATATATATAATTCAATTAACACCATGCATGCTTTCAATTCACCGGATCTTTTTTCTCATAAAAGTGGGTTCTGAGGCAAGAGCAGGGGACCAACTACTGCGGATACTATGTTTGCGAGTTCATCATGACGTACTAAAAAAGAACTCCTGAAGAGATCCTCAAAGTACGTTATATAAATATATTCATATATTCACAATTTCTTTTATTGCTCATATATATAAGTAATCACGTGACCAACACACATATATATATATTAATACTTTTTCTTTAACTTTTATTGAAGACTCTATGGTTGAAGGAAAAAGTCATACGACATGACCAACTGAAAGCAATTCAAGAGACCATAGCAGGATTTCTTAATGACCAGGTCTTAAACCCCGCCGACGAGTTCTACAATGACATGAACGAAACATGGAAGCCAAACCAGATGGAGTGAATTTGTTATCCCAAGGATATGATAGAATATACAATGCAAGCTTTATATGTAATATATATATATATATATATATATATATATACATATTATATGTACATAAAATAGCGTACAATATATGTATATGCATGTAATATATACGTTAGTTTCATACTTTAGTTTGTACAAAATGTTCGAACATTATAAGCATGTAGAATACGTATATTATTAGCAGCGTAGAATGCGTATTCAAAAACCTATTCGAAAACCAAAATGAATCATCAATTGAAAATAGAAACAAAAAAAGAAAAAAAAAAGAAAATCTTTAGTCCTGGTTAGTAATACCAACCGGGACTAAAGGGCTGGCCCATGTGGCCAGGCCGGGAGGCCTCTTTAGCCCCGGTTGGTATTACCAACTGGGACTAAAGGTGGACCTTTAGTCCCGAGCGAGAAACCGAGACTAAAGGAGGGGCCCTTTAGTCCCGGATTCGTGCTCCCGGTTGGGAAACTGGGACTGAAGGGGTTCCCCAACCGGAAGTAAAGCTTGTTTCTGTACTAGTGTCCGTTCTAAATTATAAGTCATTTTGACTTTTTTAATTCATCCATTTTACTATATATCTAGACATAAAATTATATCAAGATGCATACTAAAATGGATATAGCAAAAAAGTCAAAGCGACTTATAATTTAGAACGGAGGGAGTACTTTCATAAGACCATGATATATACTGAGCAAGGAATATTACTAACAGAAGTAAATCTTAGCTAGTTTGCACAATATAAATTAGAGCATCTCCAACAATGATACCCCAAGGGTCCTTAGTCCCATGTTCTATCCATGCCCCTTCCCCAATAACCCTTGAGATTACTGATGAGGAGGGTTTATAGCAAATTTATCTATTTTTAATGAAAAACCATGCCAAAGCCATGGTTATGAAAAACAATGGCATGCCAACTATCTATTTATGCGAAATCCATGCCCCGTTTTTGTGTAGCACGTGGAAGATATGTCCAATAAAGAGACTACTAGGATGCTATCTGCTTTGTTATCTATAGATGATATGGACAACCTTATATTATAGCTACCAAGCCAATTATTTGGCGGAAATACCTTAGAGGCAATTGACTAATTCTTCCTTTAGCTATTGCCTTTGGTTAGTTGTGAACTTGTGATGGCCTGTTGGAGTTGCTTTTGGGTTTTTGAGTTGTTGTTATGGTTGTTTAATGTGTTGTACCAAAATCTAAAGCTTAAACTAATAATAACCTCAACACTCTTATGCTTTCTATATACTGTATATGGAGCACGATCACCCACCCCTTTGCTCTAATATACATCTGCAGGAACAGTGCAAATGTGCAACAAAGCAAAGCAAAGAGGCCACAAAGCTTTAGGCCATGTTTGGTTCAGCTTCTCAAAACACTACTACACATATCATTTGTAGGGGCGGCTGGTGAGGCTTTGTAGAGGCGGCTCGGCCAGCCGCCCCTACCATACCGTCTCTATAAATCATATATTTGTAGGGGTGGTTCCCAGACCGTCCTTACAAATCAATTTGTAGAGGTGGCTGGTGTTATCAGCCGCCTCTACAAATCAATTTGTAGGGGCGGCTGTAGTACCAATCGCCTCTATAATACCTGTTTATAGGGGCGGTTGAGTCTAGAACCGCCCCTACAATATATTTTCCATAAAAAATCAAATTTACAATTTAAATTCGACCAGAACACACACACACATATATATATGCATATATAATTCAAATCTTACCACAAGCACAAGAGCACAAGGTGTTCGTAATGAGAATTTCTACCTAAGTGAACGTTACAAGTATGTATACAAACATATAAGCTAACGAGAATTATCAATATGTATACGTCTTGAGAATCGATATGAAGTAACTGGGCTCATGCACATCGGCAAAAATATAAGTACTGCTATCACATATATATACTGTAATAGCAGTCAAATGAACAATATGCACAATATATATTTCACAGTTGAACTACGGTATTCCTTATGCAAAACTTATTCAAAGATGCAAAACATTCTGGGCTAAAAAAGTCATTCACAGATATATTAAAACAAACACCATGTATAAGTACTATAAAGTGAAAGCTGGTTCAGCAAGAAGCATTACTGCGTATTTGTGCTCATGGAAACTCAATTTAACATGTCGACTGCACATGTATTTGCAAGCATATACATACACAGACTACGATGCTAATAAATTAAACAGATCTGCCAACCTAAAGAGCTAAATTGTTCATTGATGTATATACACCATTTTTAACCCGAAACATGACATAAAAACAAAATAATAAGATGTTTCCTCGAGTATCTAAACAAGACCAGGTAAATTATGTTTGCAGCATTTAAGGGACATGGTAAGGCGCATGCATACCTTTCTTCTAAGACACTTATTTGCTTCACACAACATTTGCTCCTAGACATGGTTTAGCGATATCATTAAGTAGTTCAAACAATACCTACATCTAAGCAGAAATTGTCCAAAAAAATATCTACAGATATAAATCTTCATAAATTTTATCATGTTAAGAGCATACCCTCCTCTGAAGATCAGTGAGCTGATCAAGCATATGTTGTGTCTGCAAAATGAGAAATTTCTTTGTTCAGCATTGGAAAGATATAACCATACTAAGTCATTCATGCCTATGCAATTCAGACTACGGTGCTAATTCAAAGGGTTATGACTTATGAGAATTCTGAAAACTCTGTAAATTCATGAAGATAGAATTCAAGAGTAGACTCAACTTTCCTCTGAGTCCTCTATAAATTATTCACCCTTGTTTTCAGTTTAAGGTACTCATTGCGACTGCTCTGGACTAACTGCAAAATAAGAGGTACTTCAGTACAAAAGATATCGAAAAAAATAAGTCAACATTAAGTGCTTTTGGAGCAAATAGTGGCTGGGCACTAGGGATGAAAATGGAAGATCAATTCACACACAATAATGATATTTGGAACCATCATCTTTGACAGCAGTAGCATATGCCTTTGTTTACACAACCCTGTGCTTTGCTTAGCTGAGTTAGTTCAGTTGTTTTAGTGTCCAAAATAAAGATCAACAGTACCTGAGATCAAAATCATCAAACATGCCAAGTTATATCCTTAGGGGAATGACAAGATCAACAAATGCTGAAGGTATGCATCAATAGAAGAAACTAATTTACTAAGTAAAAGTGTAATGCACGATGAGAGAACCTGTCCTAAGACACATGCAGATCCATGAGAGAGAGGGGAATAAGTTAGATGACAACTTGTAAATATGCTTAGCCCCTGCAGCCAGCAGAATGGAACTTGAGTTCACACTTTTTTCAGAATAGGACTCAAATTATATATATTAAATTGGTAGAAAAGCAGCACATGTGTTGTATAGAGCAAGGTCCCTCAAAGATAAGGAAATGACAGCAGCCAATCAAAAGGAATGAATGCACTCAGAAACATATAGAAACTAAAACTATCAAGTCAAAAGGGTATCAAACTATCAGCGAAGATGAGTTACTTGTACTATGTAGATGATAACAGCCACAGTCACACATAGCAAAATCCCTACAGGCAGGTACAAATTGCAGTAACTTTCTTTAGTACACAAATCCCATATATGATAATCAAGCATTCAGATTCAGCAATGCATGCACATACTTTACTACTGCTTCCTACTTTGTTTGTGGTGGGACTTACCCAGATAGAATATTGAGTTCAGGGACAATATACGAAATACTATACCACACGACCATACTAGCCTCAAAGGAATTTTTTTTAATTTTAACACTTTTTGATAACTAATTTTAAATCTAACATTCCAAGTTTTTTTTAAAACTAACATTTTTGGATGTGCTTATTGCCCTAGCGCGGCCAAATGCCTATGCCGCGCCATGCATGGTGGCGCGGCAGAGGTCTGACATGACGATGACTGGTTTCAGTGACAGTTGACGTGGCAGCTCTTGCCGTGCCACCGACCTTGGCGTGGTAGTGCCGCGCCCTGATCCGTGGTGCGGCAGAGCCAAATAAATACCGCGCCCAGTCCCGCCTGCCCGAGCAGCAAGCCCGCCTGGCCGCCACGCCTGGCCAGCGATACCTGAACGGTTTAATCTGAACGTGTCGCGCCGATAGTGGGAGTTATTCTAAGTATTGCTTGACGTAAAATTAATAGTAGATTTATTTCTGTCTTTTGTTGAATTTTTTTCATGGCCGAATAGAGAATTTGATAAGCCAATGATTTGTTTTCTGTCTTTCATAATACGATTAACCACCAATTTAACTAATCGATTATGAAAAATTGCCACCGGCGTCGAGATACGCCGGGACTGCCGGTTCCCGAACTAGTTGGTACTTAATCTCGTCGGCAGTGCTGCCGTGATGCAAAGAAATGAATAGGAAATAGATAAATGAAGTCCGTGCGTAAGTTGACAAGCTGCCACAAAATATTTTCATTGTTTTGACATAAGTTTGACATAACATAACCAAATAACCCCGCAAGTTTCGGACGTCAATATTCGTTTGACCTAACAAACTAAGATCCAGGAGTGTAAGGATCCCTCGGACGTCTCTGTCTCTTCGGATTTGTTGGCAACACATTGGGAGTGTAGCCAACGTCGGTATGGTCGCGTCGATGGTGCGTACAGCTCGTATCCTGCAAGTATATGATACGCACGATTACTTATAAGTCTTTATGATCGTTAGTTCATGGAGCCTACATATTTAAATAAACTATCTTTGATAGTACCTGTGAGGCTCCTTGAGTACCAAGCGGGGCACCACCTAGCTAAGACATGCCGATCTCATGCTGCGGCCAATCGTCCCACTGGTCGTGTTGTCTGCGGAAGCCCGGGGGGTCATTGTCATCGTCGTCCTCGGTTGTAGGGTCCTTCCTAGCGCTATAATGTGGTGGTGTACGCACCGCGGAAGTGGCACCTGACCGTGCCGAAGTCATCGGCTGAGAAGAGCCGGCTGGTGTCCTCAAAGAGGCTGAAGACGTGCCACCCGACCTCATCGGGAGTGGGGTTCCATATAAGGAGTGTCCATGCAGCTCTTCCTCGCCTTCTGCATAAATAGACGTTAAAGTTAGTGCATTACCCAAACGCATATACACTAAAGAAACATTTTTGGAACGGACAAGTTTATATTACCTCCACAAAAGCCGTGAGAACGCCTGGTCCCTGACCTCTAGACTCGTGAAGTCGGAATGCCGCTTCGTTGGACAACCTTGATAATTGTATCGCCTGGGTACAGAAATGCGGTTGGATAGTTTTAGTACACATACTTAATACCAAAAGGATAACAAATTGTACCATTCAAGTATATTACCACGTATCTTTGAAGCGGGGCTCTCTCCAGCTGTGTGTCCTCCCTAGCGGTAACGTCGTACACATCTTCGATGACATCTTCCTCTGAGTCCTCATCAATCACCATGTCAGTGTACGAGGGCTTGATATGTGACCTCGTAGACCTGTGAAGCCACCGCAGGTACTCGTCGAAGGTGTGCTGGTCGTGTGGAGGACCTGCATGGACCGGATGTCGTACCCTATTCTGCCACAAATGGATGCGCGAGCTATGTGTCATGTGCCAATCCTTGGTCTTGTACCTCTTCCTGCGGTCATACTTGCAACAAAACGATGTTAGTTATACCACACACCTCTGGATTGTAGCATTGTTATTAATCGATAACACACCCATGCAATTCTTGGTTGGTGGAGGAAAGCGGTGATGGTGAAAGGTCCTAATATGGCTAGAGGGGGGGGGTGAATAGCCTATTTAAAAATCTACAAATCAACTAGAGCAATTTGATTAGTATGACAAATAGCGTAATGCAAACTTGCTCTAGCTCTACAAGGGTTAGAAGCCACCTATCCAACAATTCTAGTTGCAATGATTACTAAGGCACCCAAACTTGCTATGTAACTACTCACTAAGAACTCTCAATCTTGCTACTCTAAAGAGCTCAACTAGATGAAAGTAAATGATAAAGCAAGCTCTCAATTCTAATTACACTAAAGAGCTTGTATCAACTAGTTTGCAAGAATGTAAATAGGTGAGTGGGGTGATTATACCGCCATGTAGGGAATGAACCAATCACAAGATGAAGATTAAGCCAATCACCGGGAGAATGCAAATGACAAGAGACAACCAATTTTTCTCCCGAGGTTCACGTGCTTGCCAACACGCTAGTCCCCGTTGTGTCGACCAACACTTAATGGTTCGGCGGCTAAGAGGTGTTTCACAAACCTCGTCCACACGATAGGACACCGCAAGAACCGACCCACAAGTGAGGTAACTCAATGACACGAGCAATTTACTAGAGTTACCTTTTGGCACTCCGCCGGGGAAGGTACAACTCCCCTCACAATCACCGAAGATGGCCACGAACAATCACCAACTCATGCCAATCCTCCACCGCTGCTCCAACTGTCTAGGTGGTGGCAACCACCAAGAGTAACAAGCAAAATCCGCAGCGCAACACGAATATCAAGTGCCTCTAGATGCAATCACTCAAGCAATGCACTTGGATTCTCTCCCAATCTCACAATGATGATGGATCAATGATGGAGATGAGTGGGAGGGCTTTGGCTAAGCTCACAAGGTTGCTATGTCAATGAAAATGTGCAAGAGTTAGAGCTACAACCGGCCATGGGGCTTAAATAGAAGCCCCCATGGAATAGAGCCGTTATACCCCTTCACTGGGCAAAACGCGCTCTGATCGGACGCTCCGGTCATACTGACCGGACCCTAGACTCAGCGTCTGGTCCACTGATTTATGCCACGTGTCACTCTGAGTTAAAACTGAACCATCAGATCACAACGGCTAAGTGCTGACTGGACGCTCCGGCTAAACTGGCCGGACGCTGGAGCCTCAGCGTCCGGTCGAGTACAGTAAGGGTCCAAATTCATTTTTCCTCGATCGGACGCGTCTGGTCCACCTTGACCGGACACAGCCTAGCGTCCGGTGGTATACCATAGCTACTGTACCGCCAAGTCAGCATGACCGGACGCAGGCAGTCAGCGTCCGATGCATTCAGATCCAGCGTCCGGTCACTTGATCGACGCTGGCATCTCCTCTGTCTTCTTCACCCTTGCTCAAATGTGCTAACCACCAAGTGTATGACCTTGTGCACATGTGTTAGCATATTTTCACAAATGTTTTCAAGGGTGTTAGCACTCCACTAGATCCTAAATGCATATGCAATGAATTAGAGCATCTAGTGGCACTTTGATAACCGCATTTCGATACGAGTTTTACTCCTCTTAATAGTATGGCTATCTATCCTAAATGTGATCACACTCACTAAGTGTCTTGATCACTAAAACAAAATGGCTCCTACATTTTATACCTTTGCCTTGAGCATTTTGTTTTTCTCTTTCTTCTATTCCAAGTTTAAGCATTTGACCATCACCATGCCATCACCATTGTCATGATCTTCGCCATTGCTTCATCACTTGGAGTAGTGCTACCTATCTCATAATCATCTTGATAAACTAGGTTAGCACTTAGGGTTTCATCAATTAACCAAAACCAAACTAGAGCTTTCAATCTTCCCCTTTTTGGTATTGATGACAACCCTTATACAAAGATATGAATTAAAGTACATTTGAATCCATGTTGCTTGCCCAAGCATATTTACCATGTGTAAAGGATATGGACAAGTTTCATGAACTCCAACTGGTAGTAATTGCTCCCCCAATATATGTGCTAAGAGTTTGGATTGTAGCTTGCACATATGCTTAGATAGGAAATATAGGAGTCAATTTCTACCAAATAATGCTAAGGTATAAGAGATGGACCTTTGAAGCGTGATACCAATCGGAGTGCACCATTATACCATCCTTAGCACCATTAGTAACTAGACATACACGAAAACTAGAATACCCCATGAGATCAATATTACAAATAAGGATCTAGTTTCCATAGAAAGAACATAGGTCTAGTTACTTTAGCCTATGTATGCTAGTTTTTTATTTCAACATTCAAACCTACAACTAGCATACACCACACAAGCATGGATATTAAATATTTATGGCATGTAAGCAAACATATGTAATGCACATTCAAATTTACCATACAAGTTCATGAGCTTGCTCCCCTTATTTGTGTGCTCAAAATTTTAATTGATCCCCTTCCTTTGTCATATATTATCTCTCCCCCTATTATCTCTTTGTTGTCTTTTCACTATCTTTGTACACTATTTCTCCCCCTTTGTCATCAATGACCACAAAGGCTTAAAGTATAGATAGGATAGGATTATTAATGTCAACAATTTGCCCAAAAGGTGACATCAAATTATAGATATGTTGGAGTGAAATCATGTGAAATAAGGATCATTTTCTCAATTTGGTTCAATCTAGATTACTTGCAAAAGATGTTTAACTCGGTTTGATCCAAGGACAAGCTTCTTCACACCTCTAAATAAGGGTTATCTTGTACCATGTTGAGTTTAAACACTTTATAGCTCATTTTCTAAATCAAACACTAGGTTTACAAGCCCACAAACATGTCATATGCTACCACTAGATCATTTCAAACATACAAGCAATAGTGGTACCATATAAGCATCAAATTCATTTGATTTTTATGAATGAGCCTATTCAAATGTGAAATATGTCTAGATGCACTAATCATGTCCTTAGCAATAGATGGATGACATGTCAATCAACTTTACCTTGCTTGGCTCGAAGGAGAGGCATGTCATATGGTGGGGGTGCATCAACACATATTTGAGAAGTCAAGTATGTTCAATTCATTCTTTAGCTTGCAAAACCTCTTTTCATCAAGTGGCTTGGTGAATATGTCGGCAAGTTGATCTTCGGTGCCCAGACTCTCTATGCAAATGTCCCCTTTTTGTTGGTGATCTCTTATGAAGTGATGACGAACATCTATATGCTTTGTTCTTGAGTGTTGAACCAGGTTGTTGGTGAGCTTTACGGCACTTTCATTGTCACATAGCAATGGCATTTGCTTGAACTTGATTCCAAAGTCACTCAAAGTAGCCTTCATCCAAAGTAATTGAGCACAACAACTACCGGCCGAAATGTACTCCGCTTCGGCGGTTGAAAGTGCTACACTATTTTGCTTCTTTGATGACCAAGACACAAGTGATCTTCCTAATAGTTGACATGTGCCCGATGTGCTCTTTCTCTCAACTTTGCATCCCGCATAATCAAAATCCGAATATCCAATCAACTCAAATCTTGCTCCTTTGGGATACCATAATCCAACATGTTGTGTATGCTTCAAGTACCTCAATATTCTCTTAGTTGCCTTCAAATGACTTTCTCTTGGTGAGGCTTGAAATCTAGCACACATACATACACTAAACATCACATCTGGCCTTGATGCGGTCACATAGAGTAGACTTCCAATCATGGACCTATACATCTTTTGATCCACCATGTTGCCACTAGCATCACTATCTAAGCTTCCACTTGTCCCCATTGGTGTACTAATAGCTTTACTCTCATCCATTTCAAACTTCTTGAGCATGTCCTTGATATACTTGCCTTGACTTATAAATGTACCATTCTTCATTTGTTTGATTTGAAGACCGAGGAAGTAACTAAGCTCTCCAATCATAGACATCTCAAACTCACTTGCCATCATCTTGCCAAACTCCTCACAAAATTCTTGATTTGTTGATCCAAAGATGATATCATCAACATAGATTTGCATTATAAACAAGTTATTTCCAAGTTTCTTGGTGAAGAGAGTGGTGTCAACCTTTCCCATCTTGAATCCCTTAGAGAGTAGGAAATCCCTCAATCTCTCATACCATGCTCTAGGTGCTTGTTTCAATCCATACAAAGCCTTTCTCAACTTGTAGACATGGTTGTGTTTCTTCTCATCTTCAAAACCAGGAGGTTGCTCAACATACACAAGCTCATTGATGTACCCATTTAGAAATGCACTTTTCACATCCATTTGATACAACTTGATATTGTGGGCACAAGCATAAGCTAGCAAGATCCTAATTACTTCCAATTTTGCAACCGGGGCATATGTTTCTCCAAAGTCAAGACCTTCAACTTGAGTGTAACCTTGAGCCACTAATCTTGCTTTATTCCTTATTACTATCCCATCTTGATCTTGCTTGTTCTGAAAGACCCACTTAGTTCCAATCACATTATGATCCTTAGGCCTCTCAACTAAATCCCATACATGGTTTCTTGTGAAGTTGTTTAGCTCTTCATGCATAGCATTGATACAATCAACATCCCTTAAAGCTTCATCTATCTTCTTGGGCTCAATGGACGACACAAATGAGAAATGCTCACAAAATGAGGCCAATCTTGATCTTGTTTGCACACCTCTTGAAATATCACCAATGATAATATCCAATAGATGATCTCTTGCAACATTGGTTGGTTGAAGCACTTGCACTTGATTGCTAGCATTTGATTGATCACTTGGTTGAGATGATGAACTAGCCATTTGTTGATCTTGCACATTGCCATTACTAGTGCTTGCTTGGATTTGATTATGAGAACCACTAGCTTACACATTTGAGTTAGAGAGCACTTGATTCTTGTCATCTTTAATATCAATTACCTCTCTAGGCCTTAACTCACCAATGTCCATGTTCTTCATTGCATTGACCAATTGAGTGCCTCTTACATCATCTAGATTCTCATCTTCCTCTTAGGAACCATTTGTTTTATCAAACTCCACATCATGAACCTCTTTAAGAGTGCCACTAGCCAAATTCCAAACTATATAAGCTTTGCTAGTAGTGGAGTAACCAAGCAAGAAACCTTCATCACATTTCTTTTCAAACTTGCTTAATCTAGTGCCTTTCTTCAATATATAGCATTTACAACTAAAAACCCGAAAGTATGCTATGTTGGGCTTTCTTCCATTCAATAGCTCATAAGGCGTTTTATCCATCATGGGGTGATAATAGAGTCGGTTGCTATAGTAGCAAGCCGTGTTGATTGCTTCGGCCCAAAATGAATGACTCACATTGTACTCACTCAACATTGATCTTGCCATATCAATCAAGGTTCTATTCTTTCTTTCAACTAGCCCATTTGATTGAGGAGTGTACTTGGCTGAGAATTGATGTCTAATTCTAAATTCATCACATAACTCATCAATTCTAGTGTTCTTGAACTCACTTTCATTGTCACTTCTAACTTTCTTGATTGTTGTTTCAAACTCATTGTGAATACCCTTGACAAAAGATTTGAATGTTGCAAACACATCACTCTTGTCACCAAGAAAGAATACCCATGTGTATCTAGTGAAATCATCCACAATCATAAATTCATATTTGTTTCCACCAATGCTAGTGTATGTGGTTGGTCCAAACAAGTCCATATGCATCAACTCAAATGCCTTGGATATACTCATCATGCTCTTCTTAGGATGTGTATTCCCAACTTGCTTTTCGGCTTGACATGCACTACATAGTTTGTCCTTCTCAAATGTGACATCTTTCAAGCCTCTAACTAAGTCATGCTTAATCAATTTGTTCAATTGTTTCATTCCAACATGACCAAGCCTTCTATGCCATAACCAACCCATGCTAGACTTAGTGATCAAATATGTTGATAATTGAGCTTCTCTAGCATTGAAATCAACTAAGTATAGATTCTCATATCTAAATCCTTTGAATATCAAGTTAGATCCATCTACACTTATGATCTCTACATCATCCACACCAAATATGCACTTGAAACCAAGATCACATAATTGAGCTATCGACAATAGGTTGAAGTTCAAGCTCTCTACTAGTAGCACATTGGAAATGCTCAAATCATTGGATATTACAATCTTACCAAGCCCTTTGACCTTGCCTTTGCCATTGTCACCAAATGTGATACTATCAATCCCATTGCTCTTGCTTTCATTGATTGAATTGAACATTCTTGGATCACCGGTCATGTGTTGTGTGCATCCACTATCAAGCACCCAATGCCTTCCTCTGGCTTTATAATTCACCTATAAAAGAAGATTAATTCTTTTTAGGTACCCAAACTTGCTTGTGTCCTTGTAGGTTAGTCACCAAGGTCTTTGGTACCCAAATGGCCTTCTTCTTTGGGCCCACAATTGGTGTACCAATGAACTTAGTCTTCGCACCATTGGCATCCTTATAAAGCATGTAACAAGAATCAAATTTCATTGAGGATACATTAGGTAGCTTGTTCTTGTTAGTCTTGCAATTTTACTCTATATGCTCAACTTGCTTGCATCTATTGCAAAACCGACCATTGCCCTTCACAAAGCTAGCTTTGGGAGTGACAAAGGCCGCCTTGCCTTTCTTGGAGGTATAGCCTAATCCCTCTTTGTTGAGAGAAAATCTTTGGCTACCCAAACATTTTAGCAAGTGGGCTTCTCCACCATAGACATTGCCTAAGGCACGAGTGAGCTCATTTACCTCCTTCTTGAGGTTCTCATTTTCCACCATTAGTGATGTATCATTCATAGGTAGAGTAGTAATGATTGTGCTACAAGAAGTGTTAGTAGGAGCAACAATAATGGGTTCATGAAAAGATTCATCAATAAGATCACATGTTAGTCCCATATCACATGTTATGATCACTTACTCCTTCTTTGCTTCCTTTGCTTTGACTTGCTCAATGAGAGAGGAGTGAGCCTTTTCAAGCTTAGAGTGAGCTTTGCCAAGCTTCTCATGGGCTTCCATTAGCCTCTCATGAGTGGCATTGAGCTCATCAAGGGATTGCTCAAGAAATTTGACTTTCTTGTTCAATTCCTTGCACTCCTTTCTCTTCATCTCAAAGCAAGTATGCACTTGCTCACACATATCCATGAGCACCTCCTTGGAGTACTCCTCCTCCTCCTCCTCCTCATCATCATCATCACTCCTACAAGCATCACTTTCACAATCATCATCATCACTCACATCATATTTTACCTTGGTAGGTTTTGCCATGAGGCATGTCGATGGAGTGTCGAAGATGGAGGGCTTGTTGTTGATGGCGATGCTTGCTAGTGCTCTCTTGATAGATTTCTTGTCATCATCACTAGAGCTATCACTATCCGAAGAGCCATCACTATCCCATGTGACCACATAGCCTCCACCCTTCTTCTTCTTTTGGAAGGTCATTCTCTTCTCCTTCTTCTTTTCTTTCTTATCCTCCTTGTGCTTCTTCTTCTCATCATCATTATTGTCACTATTATATGTACAATTTGCTACTATATGATTAGGGCTTTTGCAATTGTAGCATCTTCTCACATACTCTTTCTTCTTGGTGTGATCTCTTCTTTTTCTTGCACCATAGCCCTTCTTCTTTATGAATTTTCCCATCTTGCGCACAAAGAGAGCCATAGCTTCATCACTAAGATCATCATCATCACTTGATTCTTTCTTAGACTTGCCCTTGTTCTTTGATGATTATGAGCTAGCCTTGAATGCTATGCTTTTCTTCTTCTTGTCTTCTTCTTCCTTCTTACCATCCTGTCATCTCCCTCTCTTTCCACACGGTATGACTCTTGTGTCATGATATCACCTAGTACTTGGTTAGGGGTAATATCCTTCAATCCTTCTCTTATGATGAGCAATCTCAACATCTCAAATCTTGGAGGTAAACACATCAAGAATCGATGGGAGACATCATCATCCTTGATCTTTTCTCCCAAAGCCTTCAAGTCATTGACAATTACTTGTAGCCGATGGAACATATCTGGAATGCTCTCATCATCCTTCATCTTGAAACTTGTCAACTTGTCCTTGAGGATGTACAACTTGGCACTCTTCACCGCCGGTGTGCCCTCATATGTTTCCTCCAATCTCTTCCATACCTCATTTGCTCTTTCACAATCCTTGATTTGCTCAAACACCTTGGAATCAATGGCATTGTATATGGTGTTGAGAGCCATTGTATTGCATTGCTTGTTGATCTTATCTTGGTTGGTTGGATCATCGGGATCAATGATAGCATAGTCATTCTCGGTCACTTCCCATACTTGATCATTGATGGAACCAAGATACATCCTCATCTTTCTCTTTCAATAATCATAGCATGTGCCATCAAAGAATGGTGGATTGCCTCCCACATGATTGAACACAACTTGAGCCATAATTTGACATCGAGGTTGTTAAGCCTTCAATCAAATGGTGACCATGGCTCCGATACCACGTGAAAGGTCCTAATATGGCTAGAGGGGGGGTGAATAGCCTATTTAAAAATCTACAAATCAACTAGAGCAATTTGATTAGTATGATAAATAGCGTAATGTAAACTTACTCTAGCTCTACAAGGGTTGCAAGCCACCTATCCAACAATTCTAATTGCAACAATTACTAAGGCACCCAAACTTGCTATGTAACTACTCACTAAGAACTCTCAATCTTGCTACTCTAAAGAGCTCAACTAGATGAAAGTAAATGATAAAGCAAGCTCTCAATTCTAATTACACTAAAGAGCTTGTATCAACTAGTTTGCAAGAATGTAAATAGGTGAGTGGGGTGATTATACCGCCGTGTAGGGGATGAACCAATCATAAGATGAAGATTAAGCCAATCATCGGGAGAATGCAAATGACAAGAGACAACCGATTTTTTCTCTCGAGGTTCACGTGCTTGCCAACACGCTAGTCCCCATTGTGTCGACCAACACTTGATGGTTCGGCGGCTAAGAGGTGTTTCACAAACCTCGTCCACACGATAGGACACCGCAAGAACCGACCCACAAGTGAGGTAACTCAATGACACGAGCAATTTACTAGAGTTACCTTTCGGTACTCCGCCGGGGAAGGTACAACTCCCCTCACAATCACCGAAGATGGCCACGAACAATCATCAACTCGTGCCAATCCTCCACCGCTGCTCCAACCGTCTAGGTGGTGGCAACCACCAAGAGTAACAAGCGAAATCCGCAGCGCAACACGAATACCAAATGCCTCTAGATGCAATCATTCAAGCAATGCACTTGGATTCTCTCCCAATCTCACAATGATGATGGATCAATGATGGAGATGAGTGGGAGGGCTTTGGCTAAGCTCACAAGGTTGCTATGTCAATGAAAATGTGTAAGAGTTAGAGCTACAACCGGCCATGGGGCTTAAATAGAAGCCCCCATGGAATAGAGCCGTTATACCCCTTCACTGGGCAAAACGCGCTCTGACCGGATGCTCTGGTCATACTGACTGGACCCTGGACTTAGCGTTCGGTCCACTGATTTATGCCACGTGTCACTCTGAGTTAAAACTGAACTGTTAGATCACAACGGCTAAGTGCTGACCGGACGCTCCGGCTAAACTAACCGGACGCTGGAGCCTCAGCGTCCGGTCGAGTACAGTAAGGGTCCAAATCCATTTTCCTCGACCAAACGCGTCCGGTCCACCTTGACCGGACATAGCCCAGCGTCCGATGGTATACCCTAGCTACTGTACCGCCAAGTCAGCGTGATCGGACGTAGGCAGTCAGCATCCGGTGCATTCAGATCCAGCGTCTGGTCACTTGATCGACGCTGGCATCTCCTCTATCTTCTTCACCCTTACTCAAATGTGTTAACCACCAAGTGTATCACCTTGTGCACATGTGTTAGCATATTTTCACAAATATTTTCAAGGGTGTTAGCACTCCACTAGATCCTAAATGCATATGCAATGAATTAGAGCATCTAGTGGCACTTTGATAACCGCATTTCGATACGAGTTTCACTCCTCTTAATAGTACGGCTATCTATCCTAAATGTGATTACACTCACTAAGTGTCTTGATCACTAAAACAAAATGGCTCCTACATTTTATACCTTTGCCTTGAGCCTTTTGTTTTTCTCTTTCTTCTTTTCCAAGTTTAAGCATTTGACCATCACCATGCCATCATCATTGTCATGATCTTCGCCATTGCTTTATCACTTGGAGTAGTGCTACCTATCTCATAATCATCTTGATAAACTAGGTTAGCACTTAGGGTTTCATCAATTAACCAAAACCAAACTAGAGCTTTCAGATGGGCAGCCTATCATTCTCCCAAACTGTCTACAGACCCGGATGGGCAAGTGAATCTTGACCACATGGAAGAAAATAAGAGGGACATCACAGCGATACTCGTCTGACTCATCCCTAGTGACAGGACTGAGATAGTACTGGAGCTCGGGAGCAACCCAAGGACACCAATGCACCTGAACATTTCATAATTGAGTTAGGTTGTGATATAGTGTAGATCAAATAAGACACATGTATGATAGTAAAGAGAGCGTAACCTGGTGCTGTGTCAGGACATCGAGACCGTCCGTGTACTCCCTGTACTTACGCCTCGCATTCCCTCTAACTAACTCTGCTTCTGTCTAGATATACAGAGCTGTAGGGAGTGTATCCTGCCCGTTCCATCGATGCATTGAACACGATAATGAATTAGCCATTAATAATGAATTCATATATAACTGCCTCTAAGAATATAGTGAACCGAAGTACTTACCAGTAAACTATATTAAGGGGCCTCCCAACGGGCCATCGTTCCCAACACCACACCTGAAGTAGGTACGAGCAACCCCCAAGGTTCACATATCCTGAGGTGCGACGGCAGGCAATGCATAGCTGTCGATACATCCATGCTAGGACTGCGCTGCCCCAGCTGTACATCGCTATGTTCTCCCACGACTGTCGTAGTATGTCAAGGAACATCCAGCTGATCGTGTTGCCCGAGGCATCTAGGAAGAGGAAAGCATCAAGAAAGTGCCAGAGCCACACATGAGCGAACCTGTCGATCAGAGCCTCCTCAGCCTATGGGTCCAAGTAATCAAAGCGCTCCGTGATCCAGAACGATGAAACCCTAAAACTTTTCCTAAAATTGACCAAAGAAAATGAGACCCCATGGCTGCAGGAAAGCAATGCAAGTATTAAATAGGCTTGAATTGCTCACTTATTTTTCTTAGAAGCATCGTCGTCCGGTGAAAGAAAACCAGTAAACTGAGCCACCAGCTCCCTCTAGTAATCGTTGTCAACTATCCCTGTCACTGGAAGTCTCCCCAACCGAAGGCCTAAAATAGCCTTCACATTCTGCAACGTCAAGGTCATCTCGCCACAAGGTAGGTGGAACATGAGGGTCTCAGGCCTCCACCTGTTATAAGAATAGAACGACTGTTAGTTGCCTTAATTTTGTTAGAAGAAAGTTTACGTACAAAGAATGCACTCGCACCTATCTACAACTGCAGTAAGTAGTGCTGGGTCAAGGGGCGGAAGATCGTGGTTGACAACACGGACAAGCTCGAGGAAGTCGGCATACCGTATGTACGGCGCATAACGCTCGTTCCACTGGTGCGTCCTGGTGTGCGTGCGGGGCCTCAAAGGAGGCAATGACACCTCTGCGTCATTGTCACTCAAGATGTGTGCTCGGTGCTGGTCGTTGTACTCCACCTCAAGAATGGGGTACAACGGGTGCTGCGTGGGAGGAGTCATCCTGTTACGAATTGATAAACAAAGTGTTAGAGTATTCAAATTAACAAAATTTAAATTAATATTAGTAAGTTCACAAACAAATCACTAACCTAACTATCCTAAATCTCTAAACCCAAAATCCTAACTATACTAGATAATAAATACATAATCAATCCCTAAAATACCTAAACCCTTTTGGGTTTAGAGTAAACTAGTATCTATACCCAAAATCCCTAACTAAATAACTAACTATAAACTAAATAATAAATACATAAACAATCCCTAAACCCAAAATCCTAACTATACTAGAACACACAACCTCAAACCTACATAAATCACAAACAAATTCACTAACCTAACTATCCTAAATCACTAACTATCATAAATCAATACCAATCATAAAACCCTAACTATCCTAAATTACTAACTATCCTAAATCACTAATTATCCTAAATCAATAATAATAAAAAATATATGAAATCAATCTAACTATCCTAAATCACTAATTATCCTAAATCAGTAATAATAAAAAAATATGAAATCAACCCTAACTATCCTAAATTACTAACTATCCTAAATCACTAATCATCCTAAATCAATAATAAGCAAAAAATATGAAATCGAGAGGAGGTACCTTAGGAGCGGGCGGCCTTGACGCGTCGGCGTTCGTGGCGCAGCCGGCGCGGCGGGAGTGGCCGGGTGCGGCGTGGTCGGGCGGGCGAGGCCAGGCGGGCATGAGCACAACGTGGCCGGACGGGCGCTGGCGACGGGCGCTGCACGGCAGCTGGCGGCGGGCGCTGCGCGGCGGCTGGCAGTGCTGGCGGCAGGCGGGCGGGCAGGGTGCGTGCGGGCGGGCGGCTGGCCACGCGGTATTTATTCGGCTCTGCCGCGCTAAGATCGGTGGCGCGACAAGAGCTGCCACGTCAACGGTCTCCGAAACCGGTCGTCGCCACGTTAGACCTCTGTCGCGCCACCATGCATGGCGCGACACAGGCATTTGGCTATGCCAGGGCAATAGGCGCGGCCAAAAGTGTTAGTTAAAAAAAACTTGCAGTATTAGATTTAAAATTAGTTATCAAAAAGTGTTGAAATTAAAAAAATTCTCTCAAAGCTAGCATTGATTTATTTAGACAGAGCAAGCACATATAAACCTACAGAGCAGCTCGCTTTGATGATGAACTGCATATTATTCCATCTGAACTTAGGCCTTGTTTAGTTCGCGAAATTTGGATTTTGGGACTACTGTAGCACCTTCGTTTTTATTTGGCAAATAGTGTCCAAATATTGACTAATTAGGCTTAAAACGTTCGTCTCGTAATTTCCCACCAAACTGTGCAATTAGTTTTTCTTTTCGTCTACATTTAATGCTCCATGCACGGGCCGCAAACATTCGATGTGACAGGTACTGTAGCAACTTTTTGGATTTTGGGGTGGAACTAAACCAGGCCTTACTAGCATAAATACTCTGCGAAGACCTGCTGAAAAAAATATGGAAAGGATAATCTGGTGATTTAACAAAAAATCAAATTAGTTTTTGTACTTTAAAACAGTTTCTGGCCTCTATTTAGCACTACAGTCGATTCCAATATGTAATCCGAAACAACCATGCATGCTTCTTTCTCAGGAACTCAACTGTTGACATAGTCGAATGTTGTTTTTAGGTGCAGTAATTATGCAATAACTTCTAGAATGAGAAATCACAAAAGAATGAATATGATAGCAACAACTAAAACGAAAGGGGGTACGAATGGAATCCCTGGGTACCTGAGGGAGAAGAACGTCGCTTCCTGGACTTGCCCTCGCCGCCAGCCATCAAAACCATCGGTGGCCTCGGCCTTGCCCGCCGCCTCGTGGTCAGAAGACGAGAAGGGAACAAGGGAGAGGCGCCAGCCAGATCTGGGTGGAGGGATGTGGAGGAGGCGCCGCCCATCTCCTCCTCTTCGGCCGCCGCCACTGTGAGCGCCAGAAGCGCCGCCCCGCCATGTTCCCATCTCCTCATCTTCGGCCGCCGCCACTGCCGTCTACGGCTCCTAGGACGCGGGCACGGGCGCTAGGGTTTAGGGTTTTGGCGAGAGGAAAGGCGCAATCCAGGGTGAAGTGGAGGAGGTGGAGGGGCGATGGCGAGAGGGTGGCGGGGGAGACCAGAAAGAGATGTGGACTAGGTGGAGGAGGCGCCGGCGGTGGGCTGGCAGGCCGGCGGCGCCGACAAGAGAGATGGGGAAGACGAGGAGATAGAGAGGGAGGAGATGCGAGAGTGATTTGGGGGTGGAGGGGGCGCGGGTGGGCGACTAGGGGCTCGAGACAGACGCGGACTCGAGTCGTCGATCAACTCGACGTGGATTCAGATCGACGTATTTGTAGGGGCGGCTCGTATTACCAGCCGCCCCTACTGTGCTATTTGTAGAGGCGTCTGTTGTGCTGGAGCCCGAGCACACCACTGTAGAGGCGGCTCAAATGCCAACCGCCCCTAAAAAACCATGTTGCTACAAACTGTTTTCACGTAGTGAAAAGTGCTTCTGCTGCCAAAAAGCATAACACCAATCAAACGTGTGGAACTTGAAGCTGCTTTCGCGTAGTATAATTTTTGGAGCACCTAGACCTTGCTTTAGGCTTTCAACTTTTGGCTTTTTCAAATGAGTGGAAGTATAGAAACATTTTACAGTTGTTCAACGGGAAACAAAGAGAGGGAGTATGTTTTGTTTCAACCAAACCTCTTACAATTTTTTGCGCAACACATATCTCAAATCACCTTTTAGCTTTTTCAAATGAGTGAAAATAGAGAAAGATTTTACGGTTGTTTAAAGGGAAATAAAGAGAGAGGGGGTATGTTTCATAGTTGTTTCAACCAAACTTCTTATAATTTTTTTTGCAACACATACCTAAATTAGCTTTTCCACACTATTCATTCACAACTCATATATAGCTGAACCAAACATACTCTTAATAAGAACTGTGTGCAAGTGAAACCGAATCGGATCTCTCCGATAGGATATACTACTCACTGCTACCCTCAAAATGCATCCCAGTACCAGACCCGTCCCGTCGAAGAAACATGTCTCCCCGACGCATACAACCACCGTCATCATATTACAGGCTTATTATTAGGCTGTGTTTAGTTTGGAATTTGGATTTTGGGGCTATGGTAGTACGTTCGTTTTTATTTGGCAAATAGTATTTAAACATGGACTAATTAGGCTCAAAACGTTCGTCTCGCAATTTCCCCCAAACTGTGTAATTAGTTTTTCTTTTCGTCTACATTTAATACTTCATACACAGGCCGTAAACATTCGATGTGACAGGTACTGTAGCAACTTTTTAGAAATTGAGGTAGAACTAAACAAGGACTTAGTCGTTACTCATTGCCACGGATCGATGACCACCACATCTTGTCACCGTACCGGCCGGTTTGGCGGTTTCTTTATGCATGCTGCAAATGTTCCGTATAAAACGCCATGGCCAGTAAAAGTATCTTCCAAGTTGGCAATAAACAAACGGCCAGTTGGCCATTTGCGGCCGCTGGGGCGCATCCGCATCTTTCATCCAGGGGGGATGAACGCAGGACGGAGACACCGGATGGAAGAACGAAGCTAGGCCCTTGTTTAGTACTCTAAAAATATAGAGAGAATTTCTTATTTGACACTGGAAAAATAAGTTGTTTTTTTCTTGGCCCTGAATTTTTTTTCGTTCCCTATTTGACATCCACTTCAACTTTCATCCCTAATTTGACACTACCGTCAAATCCGTTAGCTAACGGTGTTAACTGGCCGTTAAAAAGACGTTTTTGCCCCTAGAAAAAGAAGCGGCGAAGCAAATTTGAGAGGAAAAAAAACCTGCGCCTTTTTTTTAGCTGGGCGCATGCATCAGAGGCGGGCGTAGTTTTTTTTTTCCTCTCAAATTTGCTTCGCCGTTTTTTTTTCTAGGGGCAAAAACGTCTTTTTAACAGTCAGTTAACACCGTTAGCTAACGGATTTGACGGTAGTGTCAAATTAGGGATGAAAGTTGAAGTGAGTGTCAAATAGGGAACGAAGAAAATTTCAGGGCCAAGAAAGGAACGACTCATTTTCCCAGTGTCAAATAAGGAATTCTCTCAAAAAGATACTATACAAAAAAAGATTTCTCATCACATTAAATTTACGGTACATATATGGAGTATTAAATATAGACGAAATCAAAAACTAATTGCATAGTTTGCTTTAACTTCGTGAGACAAATCTTTTAAGCCTAATTAGTCAATGTTTGGATAATAATTCATAAATACAAACGAAATACTACAGTGAAAAATCATGTACTATACAAAATTTGTACAAACTTTACCAAACTAAACGCGTCGTAGGTGTGCTTCTCTTTCTCGATCTCTTTTTTCTCGATTGCTGAAATGGCAGCGCCAAGTCTTATCTATAGCCAAAATAGCCCTCTCGTCACCCCCGCGCCGCAATCTGAATTTCGGTTGTGTGCGGCCCAGGGCCTTTAGATTGTAAGTTTTTTCATTCTCATTCCATCACATCAAATCTTTGACATATACATGAAGTATTAAATGTAGATAAAAAAATAATTAAATACATAGTTTGATTGTAAATTACGAGACGAATTTTTTGAGCCTAGTTAGACTATAATTGGACAATAATTGTCAAATATAAATAAAAGTGCTACGATGTCAAATACTAATTCCTAACCTCAATCTAAACGAGACCCAGGTTTCGGTTTTTGCCTAAAGGTAGTACAGTGGTACTACACTGCCGATCTCAAACTGCTGTCTGAGCACTGAAGAAGCAAACTGCTGTCTACGTGCAACTTGCTGTCGAGTGTCGAGGAAGGATAGATCGATCCACCGTACGTACAGTCGTACGTTAGCCAGATGTCTCGTCGGCTTGGCTTGGAATGAATTTCCATGCCTGCGAGAGTGATATACTGATACGACGGATGAAACCACGATCCAGGACTAAGGCCCTGTTCATGTTCAGATCTCACCCAAAAACAAAAAATTTTCAAGATTCTTCGTCACATCAAATCTTATGACATATGCATAGAACATTAAATGTAGGTAAAAGAATAACTAATTGCACAGTTTATTTGTAATTGGTAAGACGAATCTTTTAAGCCTAAATAGTCCATAATTGAACAATTTTTATCAAATACAAACGAAAGTGCTACAGTAGCCAAAAGCTAAAAATTTTCGGAACTAAACGCGCCCTAAGACCCCGTTTAGATGCGATTTTTTTTAGATTTTGGCTACTGTAGCACTTTCGTTTGTATTTGGTAAAACATATCTAATTATAGACTATTTAGGCTTAAAAGATTCGTCTCGCCAATTACGGACAAACTGTGCAATTAGTTATTCTTTTTACCTACATTTAATACTCCATACATGTGCCGCAAGATTTGATGCGACGGAGAATCTTAAAACATTTTGGATTTTGGGTGGGATCTAAACAGGACCTAAAGTTTAGTCCGTGTCAGGTACTCAGGTATACTAGTACGAGAACTGTAGTTATAAGCGCACACGAATTAGACGTCTCAAGGGGCTGATTAGGTCCATGCATGTAGGCACTCTGCTGTGCTGTGTGCACTGTGCTGTGCTGTGTGGTGACTGGTGAGGGTGGGAGCCAAACCGTATGAACCCGCCGCAGCAGCGCGGCGGCCGCTCGCGCTATGGCCCGGCGCAGGAAGTGGGCCAGCAGCAGCAGCAGTACCCGTTCATCGTTGACCCGACGGAGGCAGTGAGGGCCTTCTTCCTGGCTCCGGGGGCCGGGGAGCCGCTGTCATCGTCCGCCGCGGAGCGGGCGCCGCCGACGATGCAGCACGGACACCACTACGGCGGCGGCGCCCCCGAGATCTCGCTGGCGGCGCACGGCCACGGCCAAGGCCACCACGGGATTCATCATCACCGGTACCATCAGTTCGGCGTGGAGGCCGGGAGGCAGGACGGCCGCGGCCCGTCGTGGTCGGCGTCTCTGCCGCGGCACAGCAGCTCGCCGCCGGGCTTCTTCTCCGGCCCGGTCGTGGATAACGGTAAGCCCACCAATGCTAGCGCTATACCGGCCACGCTAATTAGCGGATGTTCATCAGATTCTAATCTGGTGAACGATCCGACAACCTGTCACTTTCCATTTTAGTAATTTTTTTTCACAACTTTCCTTTTTTGGAAATTTTTCTATTTTTGGTAAAAAAAATCTGCAACTTTTCTTTTTAAAAAGTTAGAAAGTTATACTAGTGACTTTTACGTATAGCTTGTTGAACAAACTTCAACATCTAACTTATACATATAAGTTATACATATTATTTCAACATATACCTTCAACGTTACTAAGTTATCGGCAAAGTTACACACATAACTCATGCATATAACTAATTACGTGACAAAGTTATATGCATAACTTTTATGTATAATATTATGCGGAATAAACTTATCAACATAATTTCATAAAAAGCTACAAAGTTATACACAAAACTTTTATGTATAACTTATTTATATAATTTAGATATATAACTTAATGAATGATTTAGAGTAAAGTTGGACGTATAAGTTATATTCAAAAACTTAGATGTACAAATTAATACCATAACATATTAGTAGAAATATGAAATTTATATATCAAAATAAGTATGTAGTATAACTTATAAATATATAATAAAAAGAGAAAAAATGGTAAAAAAACAAAAAAAGAAGAAAAAGGAACGTCCGAGCAGGTGTAGTCATGCCACCGAATAAATCCGACTAGCAAAAAGTTATTCAATCAACCCATGTGCATAAGTTGTAAGTTATAAGTTATACAAAAGTAATGCATGTAAATTTTAACTAGAAAAAAATTATTCAAAACATATACAGCCTCGTCGCATAGAACATGCCGGTGCAGACGGATTTAAAAATGAATACACCGTTTAGAAGTTATAGCATTTTTAAATAAATATTTCGCTTTTTTCACGTCTGCTGACAACCAATCGTTCGTTGTGTTCGTTCTGAGTGAACGAACGCCTGATTGGAATTGGGGCGCTATACTCGTCTCACTTGTTAGCCCTGTCGTGTGACTGATAAGCCATAACTGAAAGTATTGTTAGCTAATTTATTGTAAGAGAAAAATAATAGGGTTAAATACACTTTACACCCCTGAACTTGCGCCAAAGTATCATTTTCAACCTTCAACTATGAAACCGGTCAAGAAACACCCTCCAACTATCAAAACCGGACAACTTTGGTCCTCGGCCGGTTTCAAAAGCGGTTTTCTATTTTTGGGAGGCGTCGAAATTTTAAATTATTTTTTTGAGCATCTTAACGTTCTCAAATGAAAAAACTCAAAACTACAAAGTTGTAGATCTCATTGAGGTGTACAATTTACATATAAAAATTATCTTCATCCGACATCGTATAGAAGGGTTTTCTATTTTTTGAAATTTGAGTCTCATCACGCGACAAAATATGGTGCTGAAATTTTATATTATTTTTTCGAGCATCTTACTGTCCTCAAATGAAAAAAATTAAAACTATAAAGTTGTAGATCTCATCGAGTTCTACAATTTACATATAAAAATTATCTTCATCCGACATCGTATTGAAGGGTTTTCTATTTTTTGAAATTTGAGTCTCATCACGCGATTGTCGCGTGATGAGACTCAAATTTCAAAAAATAGAAAACCCTTCAATACGATGTCGGATGAAGATAATTTTTATATGTAAATTGTAGAACTCGATGAGATATACAACTTTATAGTTTTAATTTTTTTCATTTGAGGACAGTAAGATGCTCGAAAAAATAATATAAAATTTCAGCACCATATTTTGTCGCGTGATGAGACTCAAATTTCAAAAAATAGAAAACCCTTCTATACGATGTCGGATGAAGATAATTTTTATATGTAAATTGTACACCTCAATGAGATCTACAACTTTGTAGTTTTGAGTTTTTTCATTTGAGAACGTTAAGATGCTCAAAAAAATAATTTAAAATTTCGACGCCTCCCGAAAATAGAAAACCGCTTTTGAAACCGGCCGAGGACCAAAGTTGTCCGGTTTTGATAGTTGGAGGGTGTTTCTTGACCGGTTTCATAGTTGAAGGTTGAAAATCATACTTTGGCGCAAGTTCAGGGGTGTAAAGTGTACTTAACCCAAAATAATATTCGTTGACTGAAAAAGTATGGCTTATAAACCAAACGAACAGGGCGTTAATCGATGCATGTTTCTTCTGACCAAAAAAACTTGTCCAAACTCCATTCCTAAGCTTCACATGATTCTTGACGAGAGCTATATATTACCTCGCTCTTGTCAACTGAATCAATCATCCCTAGCTGTATCATCAGTACCGATCGATCGAGCTTCCTTTGAACCAACTAACTAAGGCCTTGCTTGTTTCCGCTTCTCCCAGACCCGTTTGGATTATAATCTAAGCGAAGATTTTCTCGCTTCTCGCTTTTCGTTTCTCGTAGTTCAAATCTCTGAAGCAGCTTACCACATAAGCGAGAATCGGTAGAAATAAGCAAAGCGTTTGGCGGGATTCTCGCTTATTTCCACCGATAAGCCGCTTATAAGCGGAAAGCCTAATCTTTGCCTCTGGAATTCTCGATCTCCTAGCTAGATTTCTGTTCGACATATATATTCTCTTTTCTATCGTCTGTCTGTCTCTGCCCTTGTTTTCCTATTCTTTGTTTAATTTCTGAACACGAGATCGATTATTCGTCTGCCTCTGCAGAGGTAACACAATCGAAACCACAGCATCGATCCGAGCAATGTATGTACTAGCAATCTAGCTAATACATTTAGCTTGCATAAGCTGTTCGTCGGGTTCATAAACCCGGGGTCCCTCATGAACCGACTTTCCAGCAAAGACTCGGCCCAGCAGACGGCGTCTCGAACAACGCGAAACTCCTGGACCGGCCCAAAAACCTGACGACACGTTAGAAGGGCGATCCAATCTCCGACCGAAAGGCCTTGCTAAGGAGGAACAACACTCGTTTCTGACTCCGGCCCACCTCTCCGACCGGAAGACCTGGCCAAGGAGGAACAATGCTCGCTTCCGACTCTGGCCCGCCTCTCCGACCAGAAGGCCTGGCCAAGGAGGAACAACGCTCGCTTCCGACTCCGACCCGCGTCTCCGACCGGGGATGCACCGAACCCCTGCTTACAGCTCTTCTCCGACTAGCGCAGTCGGAGCCGACTGGGACCAACCGACCGGTGACGCTCGCCCGGTGAGGACCAGGAAACGGGCGGAGCAAATAAAGCATGACGCTTAAGTCAAACAGCAATACCAAGGACCGTACCCTGTACACCGACAGTACCAACATGACATGTCAGAAGGGTGCTCTGTAACCTTCCAGGCATGTCAGAACCCAAGCAGTGTTGTGGGCATTGAAGTTTAACCCTACAGTGTTATGGGCGCCATCAATTCTCATACCAGACGAACACGGTAAGACTCCCCACATGCCTCTGGGCATCAACAGTGTTATGGACGCCGTCATTTACCACACATAGCGAACGCGGTAAAAACCACCCACATGCGTGTGACAACAACAATGTTGTGGGCGCCTACCATCATCTTGTACCCAACGGCGTGGGCAACAAGACTTGGTAGCATACGCACACATTCTCTCTTGTGTAAAGCCGTCCCCTTCATCTATAAAAGGGGATGCGCTCTCTCCCAACAGAGGACGATCAATCGATTAACTCCAGGAGGATCAGTTTACTCACATCGATTCACCCTCTGCTAGCTTTAGACACTCTAAAGCTACACAGAGCGCACGTTCGAACACTTAGCATATAGCGGAGCTCCCGTCACTTTCGGCCCTTCAGACCAGGGTCCAACCGGACCTTTTGCACCCCCATCTTTCTCACTCTCGTTTGTAACCCTACAATAAACTTCGAGCACCTGGGCTCAGGAATAAAGTCACCGACCGACTCAAACTGGACGTAGGGCACGTTGTCTAAAACCAGTATAAAACCCGTGTCATTGAGTGCTGGGCCACATTCGATCACAACGTACGATAAAACTATAAATATTTATGTGTCGATCACTTTGTACAGCGACACTGCTGCTTCCGATCCTTCTCTCTTATTCGATCTTAGTACACCTTATGTGAATTTAGGCAGAGATTTGAGCTGCAGTTCTTCTGCTATTCCTTCTTCCGGGTACAAGTAGCGGCAGCAATTGCAGCAAACGCTCTTTAATTCGGGGCCCTAGCATCCTGTATTCCTGCTCCGATTTACTAGTGGGCAAAAGAGTGCTGTTAGCGCATGATGGACATAGGAAGACTTTACTTTGCCCAATTTGGTAAAAACAAAATTTACTATATATGTACACAAGATTTTCCGTGCCCGTTTTGTTGAAATAATTTTTACTATATATGTACAGACAGGCAGACCTGTTGCTTTATTTCAGACTTTTGTTACGCCAATTGGGCATGCATGCTTTACCCTCTCAGAATAATTTCAATTGGCCGGCATATCTTAGGTATTTTACTCTAGATGCTCATTCTAAACCCTCTCTTGACAAATACTATACGAAAAAGCAATCTCGTGCTCGAGTGTTTGTCGAGCGCGCAGCACTTGATTCGATTTGTACTGTGAATCCGGCCTCTCCCTCCTTCTTCTCCAAGCCCGGTGGCCTTAGAAGGAGATTAGGGGGAGGCTGGCTGGCCATGCGGTGGGGACGGCGGCAGGGCAGTTAGGCCGTTAGGGGCCCTGGCAGTGGTGTAGGCGGTCGGGCCAGGTCAGGGTGGGGGCGTCATGGTCGGAGCTTGCCGCGGGAGCCGGAGATCAGGGAGGGGAAGGAGGAGGCCGCCGCGGCCATGCTAGGGCTTCGCCGGAGCTCCACAGTCGTGGCCAAGCTCTGGCGAAACCCAACGATGCCGCAGTGGGCGGCGGTGAGGGTGAGGAGGAAGATGAACAGTGAAATCGAGTGTGGGAACACTCGAGTGCCCCGTAGACACAAGGGTTTCTAGCTAGAGTGTATAGGCAGAATCACTTATATTTCAGAATGGAGCTAGTATATGTCTTCTTTTGATCCTCGTATATATGATGCCAACGTTTTCTTGACACTTGTCTTAGGCAAACCAAATTTAAGAACCCCGTTTGAACATAGGATCACAGGGGAGTTCTACGGAATCTTATGGGAAATTTTCCCATGTAGACATTGGAACAAAGGATTGCCCACCCGGCGGTCCTACAAGTAAAACTTCTACATGATTGTTTAATCGGGAGTTTTAGTAAATCTAATATTAAGGTCAAACATCTTGGAAAAATTTCTTTGTGTCTATATGTCTTTTCATTCTTGTTTTCATGTTGCATCCAAACACTCCATTAGAAACTTTCTGATGCGCTCTCAACTCCAGTAGGGTTTCTTGTTCCTACGTTTCAAAGAGGCCTTAAGCCTATAAATATACTGCTATTTTACTATTTTTTCTACATTCACAATTTCTATATAGTAGTTCATCTGAAATTTATAAGTCTTCTTTTTTCAGAAAAAAAGAATATTAGACGTACGATTGGTACTACATTCATATATGTGCTAGTTGTGCCAATTTGAATTGACAACTTGCTGGATTCACGCTTTATATCCGATTCTTTTTTTTTATCATGGAGTGTCATACTGGCTTGCCTGAAACCGGCCAGGGGAAAAACTAGGTGCTGCATGCATGCCTGCATAGTTACCACCATGGGTTTTCATGGTAGGGCCACATCTTTTTCACATAGAGAACCGTGGCTAATGGGTCACGCAACAGCCATCTCATGCGTACGTTTCTCTAAATCCAGATTTGCTTGACCGGCCGTACCTACTTGATGATATATATAATCAAATTAAATATATATGCATATTTGCTACTTGCACATAGAGGTTGAAGCCCTATGTTTTGTCTAACTGGAGCCGCATCCTTATATATATATATATATATATATATATATATATATATATATATATATATATATATATATATATATATATATATATATATATATATATATATATATATATATATATATGTGTGTGTGTGTGTGTGTGTGTGTGTGTGTGTGTCTATGTGGGACCACTTCAAGTGTAATGTCTATCATCCACTAGATATAAAATGATATAGTAGAGTAATAACATGTGCTTCACCATAATTTATTGTCAGTATTACCATTGAGCACACCTACCATATTTTCAAGATACTATTCTAAATGACAGACTTCTCAAACAGTAATATCGTTGAATAACCTAACAAACTGCCCAGCCCTGTTCGCTTGGCTGATAAGCTATGACTGAAAATACTGTTGGCTGATTTGTTACTATACTTTGGCTGCTGCCGGCTCTAATTTTCTCATTCACATTTGTGAACTTATGTTTGCCGATAGAACATGCAAATATAGAACTGTAGGAACACAAGATTTCTGGCTCATCTGCAGTTATTTTACAAAATAATTGGTGCCTTTTAATATAGTATTAGTTAACTCTTTTCCTCAAAAGAAGCACACAGTTATACGCCTTGTATAATTAGAACAGGTGCAGGATAGATCTTATTGCTTGGGGCCCAAACCGCTGTCTCAATAAGATGAGTCTAAAGAAACGGGCTACTGACCGTCCAAACCGTGGAACGGACGTCATGCATAAGACATGGGAGTAGTGGACGCGGCTAACGCACAACCGTACGTGTGTTTAGCGCGTGAAATCGCACACCTCCTCCACCCCACCCTCCTCGCATTCTTCCTCCTCACGCGCCCGCCGCCCACTGCCCGTGGCGACCTTCTCCTTCCCCTTCCCCCTCCCGCATGCCGTCCTGAGCTCTGGCCATGACCTCCTTCCGTGGCGAGCTCCGGCCATGGCGCCTCCGCCCCGACTTGGCCTAGCCGCTGCCAGAACCCTAAAGTCGTCCTCCCGCCGTCCCCACCGTTTGGCCGTCCTGTCTCCCTCAAGACCCTTCTTTCTAAGCCCGCCGGAGATGGGGAAGATGAGAGGGAGAGAGAGAGGGGGGGGGGGGGGGGGGGGGGGACGTGGTGGGGAAGAAGAGAGTGAGGGACGCAATCGAGAGAGTGGGCGTGCGTGTGGGCATGGGAGTGGGAGAAAAGACTACAACCGACTGCAGAAAGTGTAGAGCAAGTAGCAACGCTCACTCGCATCACAGCCGATGGAGTGGAGCTCTCGCGCGTCGCAGTGTCGCGTGTCGTGACTCGTGAGGTGCGTCGAACCCGCGGCCATTGACGCCATTGCGCCAGTGCTCCCCGTGGTCCCGTCGCGCCTCGGTTTGCCTTTGCATGCCTTCCCGGTCTCGGCTTTGGGCCTCTCCCTCTCTCGCCGTGGGTTTCCATCTACGGCAGCGGTGCCCACTGCCCACCCGTCATCGGCCGCCGCGGTGCCATGTAGGCGGGCCACCTTTCCCTCCTCCCCACGTGCCCCACTTGCCGCTTTGAGCAAGGCGGACCCGGATCGGCGGAGAGCAAGGCTAACCAGGTGAAGTCACGGGGAGCGCGCCGGCGTGGCGCCTGTCGGCCTGTGTCTCTCGCTCCCCCCTGCCACACCCCCCACACGCGGCAACCACACGCCCCGGCCCCCAAGATCGAGCGTAGAGCTAGAACCCCACCGTAGCACACCAGAGGCCGCGGAATGGATCACGAGTCGTGACGAGCGCGAGGCGACCCGATCGACCCCCATATATTTCCCTCCCGGCCACGCCACAGGTGACAGGCCACACAACGTCGTCGCGACTCACCACTGGCACACTGCACACCAATCCGGCCGCTTCCTCACTCAGCTCGCATGTTGTAGGTAGGTTGGTTGGTCGCTTGGAGTTGGAGGGTTGGAGGGCTCTGCGCGCTTCTGGTTGGCTGTCCTCATCAGCTCTCTCGGCTCTCGCTCTCGCTCGGCGGCGCGCGGAAAAGCGAAGCAAGCAGCTAATAAGCTAGGTAGCCCACGAGCGCACGCGCGCGCGCGGCGACCGGAGAGAGGTTCGAGACCACCGGGCACCACCTAGCTATCTGCCGCCCGCGGCCCGCCCTACATACGTGTGCTGTGGTGTGGTGAAGCCGTGAGCGCCGCCCCTCATGAACCCGCCGCCGCACGAGCGCGGCGGCCGCTCGCGCTATGGCCCCGCGCAGCAGCAGCAGTACCCGTTCGTCGTCGACCCCACGGAGGCGGCGGGGGCGGCAGTGAGGGCCTTCTTCCCGTCGCGTGGGGCGGCCGGAGAGCCGCCGCCTTCGCCGTCATCGTCCGCCGCGGAGCGGCCGCCGCCGCCGCCGATGCAGCAGGGACGACACCACTACGGCGGCGGCGGCGGCCCCGAGATCTCGCTGGCGCACGGCCACGGCCAAGGCCAAGGCCATCTCTGGATTCATCATCACCGATACCATCAGTTCGCCGTGGAGGGGGGGCAGGACGGCGGCGGCCCGTTGTCGGCGTCGCTGCCGCGGCACAGCAGCTCGCCGCCGGGTTTCTTCTCCAGCCCCGTCGTGGATAACGGTAAGCCCGCCAATGCTAGCCCTACCGCTATATACTCGTCTCCGGTCTCCCCTTGTTAACTGTGCATGCTTCTTCCGACCCAAAAAAAACCACTGCTCTTCAGCTTCACATGATTCTTGACGACGAGCTACCTCGCTCTTGTCAACACTGAATCTATCATCCCTGGCTGTGTCATTAGTATCGAGCTTCCTTTCAACTAACTAGATTTCTGTTCGACATATTCTTTCTTTCGTCTGTCTGCCTTTGCTTTTCTTATTCTTTATTTATTTTTTCTGAACACGAGAACGATTATTCGAGTGTCCTGAGGAATGTTTCTGCCTCTGCAGAGGTAACACTAACACGCACGATATCGAACCCACAGCATCGATCCGAGCAATGTATGTACCAGCAATCTAGCTAATACATGCATTTAGGACCTGGCAGGGCTCAGGCTTCTCTGAAAATGGCTTCGGCTTTGGCCTCTTTGAAGGAGCAGCTCCTCTAGAGGAGCTGAAGCCGTTCTAGAAAACGTTTGGCAAAACGGCTCATTCGCACTAGACGACGTGAACCCACAGCAAGAAGCCGCGCGAAGCTTGTTTTTGAGACTTCTCCTGCGCAGGCAAAAAATGGCTCCAGACTCTTGACCATCTCCTCATGTGGAGCCCTTTCTAAAACAAACATTTGACACAACCCCTACAGAAGCCGGAGCTGAAACCCCTGCAGAAGTCTGGCTCCTAGCTTGCAGCTGCTAGCTTAGCTGCTTCCTTCTCTTGTCGCTTATTCGATTAGTACGTACAACACAGCAATCGCGTGTGTTTAGGCAGAGATTTGGGCTGCGGTTCTTCTGCTCTTCGCTCTTTCGGCCGGGTAGAAGTAGCGGCAGCAAACAATCTTTAATTCAGGGCCGTGACAGACAAGACGACTTTCTTTGCCCAATTTAGTAAAAACAAATCTTACTATATATGCACACAAGATTTTCTGTGCTCGTTTTGTTAAAATAACTTTTACTATATATGTACAGACAGGCAAGCTTGTTGCTTTCTCTGTCACTTTTGTTATGCCAATAGGGCATGCATGCTTTATCTTTTCAGAATAAATTCAGTTTGCCGTCGTACCTTAGGTACTTTACTCTAGATGCTCATTCTGAACGTACCCTCTCTTGACTAATATAGCTACATACAGGATGGTTCAATCATAGGGATTTTTAGAGAATCTAATATTAAGGTCAAACATTTTGGGAAATTTTCTTTGTGTCTATATATTTTGTCTTCCGATTCTTGGTTTTATGTTGCGTCCAAACACTCAATAAGAAAACTTTCCAATGCTCCCAACTCCTGTTGCGTTGTAACACACAATTCAATCCTGTGTTTCTTGTTGTGACATTCCAAAGAGGCCTTAAACATATAAATATACTGATATTTTATCATTTTTCTACATTCACAATTTCTACAGTTCATCTGAAATTTACAGGTCCTCTTTTTTTTTAAGAAAAAAAGACGTACAATTGGATAACTTCGTATATGTGCTAGTTGTACCAATTTGAATTGACAACTTGCTGATTTTACGCTTTATATCAGACTAGGTAGCGTGCCCGTGCGTTGCTACGGGACAACAAAACTTTTGTACTAAAAACACACAGATCGCATGATAAATAACAGTACTGTTTAATAAAGGTACTTTTGATTATCATGAAAAAAGTATTAACAAGCAATATTATCTTGTCTATAGAGCTAGAACCTCTTTATAGATGATATTCATTGGGAGTATTATCATTTAACAGTTTCTTCCCCTTGTTCATGTTCTTCTCAACAATTAACACTGTCAAGATCCTAATATTAGATCTTGCTATGGATATAGATAGCGCTACGTACAATTGGCTATGTAAAAACACTGGTAAGACAAAGAAACCTATGTCTATGCCTGTTGCAACGAAACAACATATACACAAGAGTTTGACTTGTTCTCGGTAAGGCGAGACCAGCTAGCAGCCACACAAGCACATTGCGAGTTACGTACACAAGGGGCACATGGCAAGTTACATGCCTACTAACCCATCTCCCCTCTCTAACATTGCAGCACGAACTTGTGGCTCCAATGATATTTCAAACCTTGTCTAATATTTCCAAACATCAAACATTTGCAAATCAGAGGGAGTGCGACAAAAACTTATTGCAACAGAAAACTTGGATAACATAGATACAATTGGAACCTTTGTATAAAGTTAGTAAGGTTCCTAACAAAAACTATCAAAAACTATTAAGACACTCAAAATAGATATTGACCATTGTAAAGTCTTTAAACCAGACTCTCTATTTTTTGAAGTATCTGTGTCAGCACTAATTAACCGGGAATGGGGACGTGAAGCAGATCACTAAGCACTGCCACCTTATCGAGAAGATCGTGAGCCTGTGAATGCTGCCGGGGAAGAGGGACGTCATCTCCTATGCGGTTTCCTGGTCAATCTCCTCAAGGTTGCCAACATCTTGAGCACGTCCAAGGTAGAGCTGGTAAGGAGGATAGGATGGCAGCTCGAGGAGGCCAGCGTTGCAGACCTGTTGATTCCATCGATGTCCTGCAACCAATTCAAATGTAATCAGACATGCTGCAATCAATTGTTTCATAGCACCCTTATGTCCAACCAAAGGAAAACTAATAACACTCTTCAGTCAGCTAGTGCAACTTGCAAGAAAATCTTAACCTAATGCGCTGCATATTCAGAGTCTTGCAGATATCGGTCTTTTTTTAGTTAGACAACATGGTGGTTTGAGTGTTTGACCATTCAATTTATCACACGTAATACTCCTTTCTAACAGGCCACTATTTCAATTAATTAAGCTTGCAAATAGTTCAAGTACTGCTCAAGGTTACTAAACTTGCAGTTCAGTAACTGGGATACTATTTCATTTGTGAAATCTTTTGATGGGTACAAGGTTAATGAACCAAGATTTCTAACCATGCAAATATTACAAGTAACAAATAAAATCAAAGTTAGCATACAAGAGCATACTAATATGAAAAAAGAGCAGATGATGTAGGGAATTAGAAATTCATGAATGAAAAAAACAGATTAAGTTTACTACCAAACTTGATCAAACAAGGCACTATTTAGACCACAATTCTAATATCAAAGGTTTCATAAACCAAATGAATTAACAAGACCTCATTGGAAGACATCTTGAGGACAAGAGACCCATGCATTTACCTAAAACAATACATTATTCAGACGGCACTGCACAGGCACAAGATCAACTCTTGGCAGGCGCAGGGGACATGGTTGAGTAGGAATTCAGACTATCTTTTGTACCACTTTAATTATAATAGGATCAGCTCATATAAAAAGTGTTTATGCAACCCCAATAATCCAAAGATATGACTGTTTCAAGATCTCAATTTCAGAAACATATAATAATCCAAAAGCAAAAGGAATGCACAATGTTTTCTACCATGAAAAAATTAGAATTTTTTTCCAGCATTGCAGGCTCAAAGAAGATAAGTTCATAATCACATATTTGAACCTGCACAAAAGCAACACAAGTTCAAAATCATATATCATTGACTCCACCTGATTAATAAAATGATATGGATAAAACCAGGGTGAATCATCCTTGCTGATACTAATTTATCCTGTCACCACAACACTAACACAGTCCACTTCAACTCACACGGTCAATCTGCAACATTCAGTTTCAGAGACACAAAACCAATGGACAAAAGACAAGCACATTCGCGAGCAATCCAACAAGGAGAGAGAGGGATCAATCTCAGGTGAGTGGGAGAAAACCAACCTAAGAGGTGGTCCTCATGGTTTCCTCGTCTTGCCTATTCCAGACCAGGTCCTCATGTGGAATTAAAACCTACAAATCATTCTTCAAAGCAAAAGTAATTCTTTTTGTTTGATAAACATGCTGAAATTCATCCATGTTTGCTGGTTAAATGGGTTAATTAGTATTCGTGCAGAGTTGCATACTAAAATTATCAGTCGTATGCACGAAGAGTCATATCCACATAGTCACGTACTAAAATTTTCAACTTGCAAGTCTTATAGTTTAGTAATAACAAAAATATTATGTTTTCATTATTAAGCATAGAACTTTGCATCGAAACTATCCAGAAAAGAAACACCATATAGTGATGCCAACAGAGAAATCATCTCTAACACAAAACCTGCAAGCTCTCAGATAACATTAACTAAAATTACCAACTCAAGGTGACATACCTGCAATTTTTCAAGAAGACACGACAAAGAATAATCTGAGAGCCTACGAAGAAGACACGACAATGTTGAATGAGCAAAAGTTATAAAAATATATCATGCCAGTTCACATATATATCAAATATGAACAGAAAGACTACAACACATCATTGGAAATAAATCCCTACTACTACTAAGACAGATGGTTGTCTTTCTTCAAATTGTCAAAGTACTTTACTCATAGGTTCATATCTAGCCTTTTTACTTTTAATTGTATATTAATAACAATCTGTTACACTGCTGTAGCAACAAAAGTTCCCTAGTATGCAATTTGACTAAATTGGTTTCAATCGTCCGTTCAAAACTTCGATGTAACAATATAGCTTCAAAACTTCTAGATCCTATTCAACCTTTTAAAATGGTCCTGTAGTTTTGGGATAAAAAGAAAAAAATGTCATATCCAGATAAACTGTTATCTATGCATCAAACTTTCTCAACAAAGAAAATTTGTTAAAAATATTGAACAGGCTCTCTAGCAGCTTAACCAAAAATTTAAATAAATTATTTATCATTATCTGTACGGAAAAAACCATTTATTATGAAAACCTAAAACCCATGTATATTTAATTTAAGGGAAAAAGAAACTACAAATGGCTAGTTTGATGATAACACACATCAGTATCATATTAATTGCCTTATTCTGCATGCAACATATAGGACAGATAAAGTTGGGTGGCTCTTTGCACATTTAGTTATTATAATTTGGAGCGTTGGGGTAGTGAGTATACACAAATACAACAGTTATGTTCTAAAAGCATATAATCCAGTGTATGGGTCATGCTTAGCGTCACAAGATTCACAGGTCACTGGCAATTGAGCTTTAACTTTTACATCAATTGTAAGATGAAACAGAGTTACCTATATGCCTTTTCTATCCGGGGACTGAAGCATTGTATGGTGATCTATGTTAGAAAATGATCAACCAATTATTGTTTTCCTTCAATCTACAACTTTTCACTTTTGTTTTTGATCAAATTGCTCCCCTTCACTTTTCTTCTCCTCCAATCTGCGAAATAGGGTTACTGTAATATATGTATTGGCCTGTGCGTTGCTATAAGCACAAAAAGTCATATTTTGAACCAAAAAAATCATAAGCATGGATCGAAGAACACCACTGAGTGGTCCTAAGATACCTGCAATAGTACAAATGATACAACTGGCACACATCTCTTTTTATATATTAGAGGATCACATGGTTCTATGTTGTTTAAGATCTATCTTATTTTGAGTTGAATACTCTGACTCTTTTTAGATAAGCCAAAAAAATTAGCATATCAGTTAGCACTGATTTCTCTCTTTATACTGAACAAAATCACTGTTTTGGAAAGATAAATTTATTCCATAGTAAAATGAAGAAGTGAAATCATCGATTTTGTTCAATTTCCATGGAGCAGTTAAAAAATATTTTGGATACCACCCCAACCACCCATATGGCATCCAAAAACTGATTATAAATGAAACACAGTCTCAATTGTCTATTGTTCACTGCTTATCTAAAAAAAGAGCCAGCTACACATTAATAATACTTGGAGTCACATAGCACATGAAAACACTCACTGTGGTAATAACTTACAGGCTTTTCAACAATCTGTTATTTAAAAAAGATAACAAAGCATTAGGAAGTCTACCTTTACAAAGCATTAGGAAGACAACGAGGATCCCATACCATGCAATGTTTTACCTCCTGCAGAGTAGAAAATTGATTCACACTGTATTGTAGGCATACCAAAAAATACACATCACAATTAACACAACTTTTTTCATCATTTTTTGACCATATAGTAAGAGAAACCGACCTTGCTAAAACAACAACTGCAATTTAAGGACACCATTTTCTAAGAATTTTTTTATCCACATAACTTTAACAAGTAGATAAGAGCATACAGTTTGACACACTTTAGAAGCTCTACTAAGGCATGACATATTGGCATGAGCATGAGAGGAAAGTAGGAAAGCATTGTGATATCCTACTTCTCAGTGACCATCACTGTATATTGTTCATATGCATCTTGCTTTTCTAATGCCTTTTCAAAAACACATGACCACTATTGAAAATAGAGAGAATTCATCCATGCATCTGCAAAGTTCCCATTTAATATATATAGGTCGGATTCATCCACTAATTATGTGCAGAGAATAGCTCTTTTATCTATTGCAAGGGAAGCCTGGCAACCTGTAGCAGGGCAAAGCATATCAAGCAATTCATCCAAAAAGATGTGACATATGAAAAGGCCTTCTTGATTTGGAAGAGCAAGTTAACTCCCATACTGGTTGGCTGCTATAGATGGATCAGAAGATGCAAGCACTAACCTAGGCATGTGGTGTTGTCAGATTTGCTAAAGTAACGCAAGGCTCGGGTGGATTCGTGGAGGAGGTTGTCCACGTACCTGAACATGCCTTTCTTGGCCAACGCTGAATGCTCTTGTCCTCTTTTTTGCCATTCCGATCACTAACGCTACCACTTCTAGCCGACGTGTCCATGAAGCTCGGCAACAAATGGTTCTCTGAACAACACAAACAAATCACCATCAAAACCACAATCAACACGGATCAAAACCAAAAACCAATGAGAATGGGGAAGAGACGGTCAAATCGAATAGTACCTAGAGTCGAGAGTTGCAACTGCTGGATCAATGTGGGCAGCGATGGTGCTAGCCATCGTCCGTCACGCGTTGAGGCCATGGCGGCACCCTCCCCCTTGGCCACCGTGTCTCCAGGCGATGACACGCCCCTAGTCCGCCCGCGCGCTGAGGCCGCAGCGGCGGCGCTAACCCCTACGTCGAGCCCCGTGCATCGAGGTGGGAGTGGGACTGCACCTTCCCCTCCGATGCAGATCCGAAGGAGGAAGGCATGGCAGGCTGTAGGTGGAACGCTCAGTCCACGATGGCGGAGGCCGGCGAGTCTATGGGCTCCTCGTCCTCCATGGCCACACCGCCGTCACTAGCTCCTCCAGCGTGAGGCCGCGCAGGATGGGCGGTGGTGGCCGTGTCCTCCCCCATGGGCGGAGATGCGGTCGGCAGGTAGAGCGGCGTATTTTTTTGGAAGAAAAGAAAATAGGGCGCGGGGCATGGGAATCGACCCCGGCTGCCCGAGAGCGTGGTGAGGTGGCGCGGACGCGGGACCATAGGCTTGGCAGAGTGTGGGGCATGGGATCGCAGGAGGCAGGACGATGGACCCACGGTAAAATGTCGCACAAAAAAATTTCCATGCTTTGTTTTTTTAGTTGTAGGAGATTCTTCTTCTTCTTCTTTTTGATCATGGATGGAGTGTCATACTGGGTTGCCTGAACTAGGTGCTACATACAGAACTAGGTGCTGCATGCCTGCATAGTTACCATGGTTTTTCATGGTAGGGCCATCTTTTTTACATAGAGAACAGTGTGGCTAATAGGTTTGTGGACGCAACAGCGCATCTCATGCATGCGTACGTTTTTCTAAATTCAGAATTTGCTTGCCCGTACGGCCGTACCTACTTGAACATATATATAATAATCAAGTATATACATATTTTATATTTGCACATAGGGGCTGGAGCCCTATGCTTTGTCTAACTCGAGCCACTCATATAAGTCTAAGTGGGACCAATTGATGTGTAATGTCTATCTTCTACTAGATACAACATGGTATACTAGAGTAATGACATGTACTCGAGGCCATAATTTATTTGTCAGTACTACAATTTGACACGTCTACCATATTTTTCCAGATGCTATTTTAAATGATGACTTTGCAAGCAGTAACAATCATTGAATAACCTAACAAACTGACAATGTTTATTATACCTTGGCCGCAGCCGGCTCTAATTATCTCATTCACATTTGTGAACTTATGTTGCAGAACACATGCTAGTAGAATCGTAGGAACACCAGGTTTGTGGCTCATCTGTAGTTATTTTACAAAATAACTGTTGCCTTTTCATAATATCGTAGTATTTATTTCTTAACTCTTTTCCTCACAAAAAGTACAAAACCTACTATATGTATGTGTTCACTAATAATGATACAACGATGTTGACCACTTTTCCTTGAAATAGGAGGCAGAATCGCAACAAATCAGTGGGCAAGCAATTTCTTATAAAATTAGAACAGGCGCAGGATGGATGCTTATTGCTCGGGGCCCAAACCGCTCTATCAATTTTATATATGAGACATGGGAGTAGTACCGTTCCTGTGAAGAAGTTGCTGTAGCGTCGAACCGCTAGGCCGGCCGCTCGCCGTGGAAACGGACGTTTGGGATCCAGCCGGTTCAGTCGTTAGTTTCAGTCAGCCGCAGTTAGGACTGCACCGAATCGACCCAGAACAACTTGCTGAGTGTGAGTGCGACAAACTAAAATAATTCCCACTTGGTTGCATATACTAGGCCCCACTGATCGACCTTAGCAGTTGGCACGCGGCGACCAGCGTTGCTGTGCTGCTGTCGCGTACTCGCATCGCATGTCTAGGTTCAGCCGTTCAGCTGACCTCCCCCTGCTGACGTATGCGTACAAAAGCAATTGATCACAGCTACTCCCTCATTTCAAATCAAATTATTAGACGTTTTATCTTTCTTTTAGATATGTATATTTTACTATATATTTAGATATATATTATGTCTCGGTTTGTAGTAAAAATAATATATCAAGAAAAATCAAATAATCTTCGCGATATGCAGTAGCAAGTTTCTAGAAAGGTTCCATACGAAATCAGCTAAAATTATTGGCAAAACGATATTCAAGAAGGACATTCGCCGAGCACCCCATGTGCGACTCAGGGGGCGCCCGCCGGTGCCGCTCGCCCGCCCCACTCCGAGCCACCTCCCCGACCGTTGTCGCCGCCCTCATGCGTGCGGCAGCGGCGGCCTGCGCCGGCCGCTAAAAACGGGGAGCCGGTCGCACCCCTCCTCTCTCCGAAACATACCTCCATTCTCCCCTGCCCTTGCCCTCTCTTCTCCAGCATCCGTGGGCAGTCGGCTCCGACAGCTTCGGGCGATCGGCGGGCAAATCCTGCCCCCACGGCCTAGATCTGCCGCCCCCACACCGGGCTGGCGCGTCCCCCGCCCTCTCCTTCACCGACATCCATGGGCGGCCGGCTCCGGCGGCTTTGGGCAGCTCCGTCCCCCACAGCCTGGGTTTGCCGCCCCCTCACCGGGATGGAGCATCCCCCTGCCTCTTCCCCCTCCCCGTCGACACCGGCAAACTGGGGCGGCCGTCGGTTGGATTTGGGCCCCATGGGCTCGGTTCTGCCATCTCCACCTTAGGCTAGCGCGACGTGGACGCTCGCTGCTCAGCCTCCTGCCTGACATCCCTGTGTGGTGCCCCTGGGTGTGGGAGCCCTGCACCGGTGTCTCCTGGATTGCCACCCCATCGCCGAACTCGATCTGGTGGTGCTAGTCTATTGGTACGGTGTTCTTCTGCATGTGCTTGTGCAGGGATCCTGGGTGCATGGTTTGGCCGCGGGGCATGCGGGGTGGGGCTATGTGCATGTGGGCATGTCCTTCAATGGATCTGGCGATCGCAAGTCCGGATCTTGTGGAGCCGCTGTCGGTCCACCGGGACCGGGGCACAGGTGGTGCCCTAGGCAGCGGTGTGGTTTCTTCTTCACGCATGTGCGCGGTGCGCGCGGTTTGGCCGCGGGCGAGCCGGCAGCTAGGCTGCATTTTCGCGGGTGCCCTCCCCCTATGCCTCTTCTCGGTGAGGGCAGAGCGCCGATTCAGCAGTGCGGTGCGATGACAGCATCAAGGCGGAGTCGGGGTGAAGGTTCTGGCCAAAAGCTTAGCTCAGCTCTAGGCTGGGCCAACGACGATGAATTTCCTTCTCGAAGGCGTCGCTGTAGAACCTCTCACTGCCTCCTCCTCGGCCGGCCAGGTCACTACAGTTCTCCTCGGCCCAAGAATTGGGTGAAAGCCTTGCCAAGCTCCTGCTGGCCGATGATGCTTGGTGTTATTCACCTCTTTGGAGGCATCATCGAAGAGCTCCTATGCCATGGCGCTGTAGTCTTTCTCCTTGTTTTGATGTATTTGTGGTTATGCCACCTTTCGCTCCAATGTTAGGGAGTGTTCTTCTTGTTGTTGTTCTTGTTACCCTTACTAGTGGATATGTCACAACCTCGCCTCTGTGCTGGGGCGTTGTATGGTTTTAGTTCGGTTTTCTAAAATTAACCGGACAACAGGGTTTTGTCTCGTTTTTGCCAAAAAAATGAGGCTATTAATTTCATATCAATATATATTGAGGTGGGGTTTTCTCCCCCGTGATAGTTAAAAAAACAAATAATCATACTATTAGAGGCATATTTCCTCTATCCCAAGATATATCTATCGTTGTAGTGCATTTAGGTTTCTAGATTCACAACATGTTCCATGCTGTATGTCTAGGTTTACATAATTTTTGTTTGCACCTGTTAGAAAGCTAAAATGAAGACATATAACTGGACAGAAGGAGTGTATGACAAAAGTTACATTTGTATTGCGAGCATGTACATCTTTCAGATTGCTCTAGCACTTAAACAGCATGATTGAAAGTGCTTGCTGCAGCAACAGCCCTCAATGGCAATTTTAGTAATAAAGTCACCACAACTGTAACTGCTCCTAAAAAAGAGCAGCCGAGAAGGACTTTTAGCGATCGAGATAGAAATATACTTATGGATACGAAAAATACTATACAAATATCACAACATTTTGAAATATATGTTACTATCTAATATTTTACATTTAGTAATATCATTAATTCATCACATATATCTTTTTGCAAGATTATACCACAATTATAGTGAGTTTGAATCCCCAACACATGATTTGATAATGAATATATCATAATTAGAAAACCATACATAATAGGTAGAGATAAAGTCAATACAAACCAAGTGTCATAAAGTACAAACTAGAGTCCATACACATAGCTACACATAGTAGTCTCATTAATTGAAAGGACCAGACTATTGCCTAAAGGGGGTTGGGGTTGAATAGGTATTCATAAAAGTTACAACTTAAAGGTTGTATTTAGTTTTTAAAAAAAAATCCTGATTGCTCGGAAAACTAAATCACAACAAAACCCACTCTCTGAAAGCTCTTGCTGGGTTGCAATCAAACACTTCTCTTGATACACTATGTTGATCTTTTCCCATCAAAGGCAAGATCAAAGACCTCACAAACATGCCCGTGGCCTTCCACGAGACTAGAAGGTCACCGAGCAACTCCTAGCCTTCTAGGAGACTTGACCTCCAAGGTTAACAAATGCTTCATGAGATCTTTGACTTGCCACAAGTGCTCAAGGTTTTAGCTTGCTCTCTTTTGCCCACTAAGTAAATCTTAGTCAACCCAATACTTGAATTTTGCAATAATCACTCAAATGCACAAGCATCGGTTGGGGAGTGCTCTCACAAGGCTTAGAATGCCATGAGTATGCACCAGAATCAACTGCTCCAAATAGGAGGGCTTGGGAGTATAAATACCCCAACCAATGAAAACTAGTCATTACTAGCCCTTAGGGTTAGTAAGACAATGCTGGATATGACAACAACTAGTCATTAGACAACTTGACTTCCTAGTCCTTGGAAATTCCAATCATCGTCCTCAGATTTTTTTGATCCACCAATACAGAGAACCCATGATCGAAAATTCCCTAAAAAATTCCTCAGAAATTTTGAACCTCAACAGTGCTAGTAGTGCATACCCGATTATGTAGTATGTTTCCTCTAGCACACTCTCAGTTAGTTTTTGGGTTGCTCTCTCTCAAATATCACATGGGTTTTCTTGAGCACTATAGACTTATCATTCGCATCATGTTGCACCCCTCTCATACAAATTTAGGATTAAATGAAAAACATAATTTAGTTCAATTGAGCTTTATGTCTTCTCATATGCCATTTCTTCTTGTTTTATCTTCTGAAGAGTTGCAACCAACTTGACTCCATTATTTTGAGAACAACCAACTTGAGCATGTGATTTGAACCATTTCAGCACATATGAGTTCACTTTATGGTTTCAAGTCACTACTTCTTGATATGATCCAACAATGACTTCATTCTCCTCAAGATACAAGTGCTCATAGCTTGATTAGTGCTTGACTCAATGAAAGTATCCATGGTACCTAAATGCTCAAGCCATCGCTTGCTCTTCACCTTCACTTAGTACCTCAAAGCCCTTTCCTTGCTATCTTCAATCTATCAAACCATCCTTAATCACATCACAAAATCCATTTCATCCACAATATCATCCTTGCTTGAATATATTCTAGAATCAACAATCTTGAGATCAATCGAGCTTCATTATTCGTCTTTTTAATCAAATATGAAATATCTATTTCATCCATGTGCAATATCAATAAGCTTCACATGAGAGACCAATTTTGATATCCATAAAAAACATGTCCCTTTCGATATTTCCACCTTATGATTGTCAATTGCGTAATTTGACAATTGTGCTTGCCTTTGATTTAATGAGAAATTCCAAATTGATAATTGATCATGTCCAAGTCATGTTTCCAAGAATATCCATCACAACACATGACTTGGCTTGTCTTCATTTGATTCAATAATACTCCATAATACATATGTGCATGCCAACAAAATGTGACCACATATTTGCATAAGACCATGTCTCTTTCCACTTCCACACATTGGCTTGCCATTTCTTCACAATATCAACCACATATGGAATATTATGCTTGTTGGCCAATTAATTGAGCCTTGATTTATGATGATTCACTCAATAAAACATATCTCAAATACATATGATAAAATCAAGATCCTGCCCAACAATTAGCAAACATGTTAGTCCTTTAATCATGTTTGCATGCAGTCCTCCAAAACACGCTAAAGGGCTAGATGCACTTTCATTAATACAAACTAAGTGGAGCACACCCACTAATATTGGTTATTACATTGCATGGCATAGCCCGTGTAGTGAATCTCCAATTGTGAAACTGAGCACATCATTTCAATAAATCGACACATGCATCAATGCACTATCTCTTGCTTCACAAGGCCGAGCATATAGACTACCAAAGATGGAACATATTGGTCTAAACAAAAATGGGTTAGGTTCCAAAGCAAAAGGCAAATGATTTTGTCATCCATCTGAAGTGGGTGTTGCAGTTGCTTAGTACTAGTGGTATCCAAGTTTCTCTATGGCTTAACATAGAATTGATTGGAAGCTACAAGCAGCATAGGTGAAACCATGATCTAGAACCTATAAGTGATGTCGACAAACATAATATGAGAACCACAAATGGAAACATATAAGTATAAGCATACATTCTAAGCACCAATTTGATTGTACTACAACACTTTCGTTGTGTCGAGCAATCCTTTCACTTACTGCTACCACATCTGGATTGTCCTCAGGTAAAGTTTGTAATTGGATAGACGAGAAATCAAGCAAAAAGTATCAATCTCTGCAAGCGCCTTTAAACAAGATTTCACAACATTCCTCTTAGTAGTTCTCTTATAGGGTGCCTCTTCCCCATAACAGAAATTTGTATAACCTCTTCAAGGCTCCCCCTAGTACCGATTAAGAAATCAATATGACATTGTCGTAATTGTCCATTGGTGATATGTTTAGCACCTCAATTTTCTAGGGTAGATTTCAAAAGGACATGAGGAGGATTATGTAACAAACTATAATAAATTGAGTGGAAAATAAGATTCCTTACAATTGAAGGATGCGTAAATTGCGAACACTTCAAAGTTGGCTTGAATGGCATATATCTAGGAAAATATCTTGGTGTCACTGGTAAAGGTGGAGGAGGTCCTTACATACCCAATTTAATAGAATGAAGTAACTTTTATATGATGTTCATCAACCATTAGTAATTTGAATAAACCATAAAAAATTTGGTGTTCATCAATCTATCACTATAAGACCTCAAAGGATACTACAACCAGTTGTTCTTACATGTTACAATACTAATCAAATAATCAGTAGTATTCTTTTCTAGCCCTAATTAGTAGTGAGGGAATATTGACCTATGTACCGGTGTTGAGCTTAACTGCTTAAGTGGAGAACAGAAGCAATGGTGGTGATGAAGAAAAAGAGGTGGGGGTTTCTCACCATGGGGCGAAGGAGAAGAGGGACACTAGCTCATGTATCTCGGTCGAGGTGTGTGGAGGCGATGCTCACAGGGGCAACAATGTTGCTCATGGGGCAAAGGCACTATTCATGGGGCAATAGTGCTCATAGGGGCGCCGGTGGTAGTCCTCAAGGGCAGTGATGCTCGTCGACGACCGCAATCCTCAGAGGGATACTAAAAATTGGGAGCATCACAGTGGGGTGATCAAACTTTTGAATGGACGCATCAGTTATATAGGGGCATGATTTCACTGTTAGGTGAAAACAATATCCAATAGTGATACCCTATCACTGTTGGGTTGTCCTTGACTCACAGTGATCCTTGGCCGTCAGTGCTGGAGTGTCCTTGACTCGATAGTGATTTATATCCATCATTCCTAGGGTGATCTTGACTCAGCAGTGATTTACGTTTATCACTTCTGGGTTGTTCTTGACCTGGTAGCGATCCATTTGGTTTCTAGAAAATTTGTATTAATCCTTGCATCCACTCAACTAACCACTTAATACACATATATTCCCCGAGTATATGAGTCATCAACGATCGGATCCGACCACCTTCCACCACAATCCTATATAATTAGTTAGGACTCGTTGATGAAGCCTAAGGCAAATAGTAGCATGGTATCAGCCCCAGCGACCATTGTTGCGATGAGACTAGATCTGCTCGAGCCATGCATTCTTAGGCTTCCTCTCCAATACCCCTAGGAAGGAACCCTTAGTTTGTGAGAAGGATCTGCATGTGCATCCTCCCTGTTGTCTGGTGACTCAAATCCTCTACTTGGACTAGGACTCAAGATAGGTGTGCTATTAGGACTTCTAGTTCTATTAGAACTTGAGTGCAAAATCATACTAGGAATATGACTCCACTTACATATGTGACACTACTGGAGACGCGCTCTTTGCTGGGTGCCTGGGGCACTCGGCAAAGGCCCTATTGCACTCGGCAAAGGTTTTGCCGAGTGCCACACTCGGCAAAGAGCAAACGGCAAAGCCGCATCAGGCGAAGGGTTCTTTGCCGAGTGTCATTTGTCGGGCACTCGGCAAAGGCTTTGTCGAGTGCCAGGACGGCACTCGACAAAGAAAATTGGCCGTCAGTCGTTGACGGCGTCTTTGCCAAGTGCCGGGTCAGGAAGGCACTCGGCAAAGCTTTTCCCCTTTTTTTTGAAAAATCCTTTGCCGAGTGCCTTCCTGACCCGGTACTCGGCAAAGAAAAAAAATGTTTTTTTAAAAAAATCTTTGCCGAGTGCCTAGCTGAGACGGCACTCGGCAAAGAAAAAATATTTTTTTTTGGAAAATTCTTTGCCGAGTGCCAGAGCCCTGGCACTCGGCAAAGCTGTGAAACACATGGTAGTGTACATAGCTTTGCCGAGTGCCAGGGTACTGGCACTCGGCAAAGAGACCTGGTAGTGCATTTTTTGGCAGCTTTGCCGAGTGCCAGGGCAAAAGGCACTCAGCAAAGTGACCAAAATTTTTTGTTTTTTTTGTTTTTTGCTTTCGATCACTGCAAACACAACATATGACATATATATCACATCCATCACATATATACCACATCCAGCACCTTATATGTCACAATCCATCACACATACCACATGAATCACATCCGTTCACCACATGTCACAGTAATTCCATCCATTATTCGATAGGATTCCACATCATTCAACAAGTAGTTCAAATCCATCACCACATGTCACAATAACACATGCATGACAACAACATTGTCTCGGACAGAAATCCATTGCGAAGAGAACAAGACATGAAACTACAAGCGCTACTCACTAAAGCGGCCCTTGATGTGGCCATCCTGCTGACGACGGGGAAGGAAACATCTGCTCGTTTGGAGTGCCCTGAGCTGGGTTGTTCAAACCCGCCGACTGAGGCTGCACATAGGAGAAGAGATTGCATGAGACAAGATTAGTTGAATAGCGATTGTAGCACCCGTCGTAGTTTGCATCTAGGCAATAATGTCCGCCAACCTTTTCTCCTGGGCGAGTTTGTCGGCCTCCCGCGTGGCCCGCTCGGCCGCCAACCCCAGCTCCAGCTCCTAGGCCCTCCTGTTTGCTTCTTCCACCTGGGCCTACAAATTGTTGCAAAGCTAATGTTACAATAATGCAAAGGAAATAGAGTTGTGTAAAGATCAATGTATGACGAGTAAAACATGAATAACCTGGAGTGTGTCGACCCGGTGCTGTGCAGTGGCCGGCCGTGAGCGTATCGCCGGGAGTGAGGAGGCGATCATGCTCTGTGCTCGGATCTGGGAGAGAGTGGGAGTAGAGGCCGTGTCGATCATGCTGTCACCAATCCAGTAGCGACCATGCTTCTTGCCTTGTCCAATCCTCATGATAGTGTTTGCATCAATGTTGTCGGTCCGTGGATCGTATTCTGGCCCATGGATCGACCTTGCCGCCGCCGTGTACTCCATGATTTTCTCGTAGGCGCTCGAGTTTGTGTACGCCTCGGCCGGGTCGTCCGGGTTGAAGGAGACTTCGGACGACACCTTGCCCTTGTGTGCCATGGCAAATGCGGCAAAGTTGGAGCACTCTTGGCCTTGATGTGCCGCCGACTACAAGAACGAAAACAAGATGATTAGAATTCTTTGCCGAGTTCAACAAAAGCAAGAAGAATAGAAACATGACCACATACCCATGCTCAGGCGTATCCGAAGAGGTTGCGGTTGCCTTGATGGTGTGATACACCTGGCATGAACAAATGCCGCTATCGGGCAGCCGCGTGCTGAGCAGCCCACTCCGCGCTTAACCACCTATCCACCATCTTCGCCCAAGCCACGGGGTACCCGTTGCACCACCAAGGAATCACCTACACATCATCAAGTAGTTGACATATTAGAAAAACAAGTGATTCATACTTAATCTCAAAAGGAACCAATTTTAATGTTCTTTAGCTACCTCAAGGAACTGGGGTTTGGTCAGCGTCAAGTCTTGTTCTCGGATGTCCTTCTTGGTGACCTTCTATCCGAGCTTCGTCCCATAGTAATCTATGATGGCCTGGAGTCACGCCTCATGATGGACGTCGACGACGCATTTCCTGCAAGCTCGCTTAGCCACTGCCTCTGCCGTGCCCTCGAATCCATCGTCAAGTTTGAAGTACTCCTGCATATACAGACACGATGTATGCATTAGTTATTTCAAGTAGAGTCCAATAAATGCGTTGTATTGAGCCATGTAGTGCGAGGAAGACTTACCTAGAACTCCCGAATGACGAGCGCAGCCACGGTGCCTGCTTCCACGTGGGGGGCGGACTCGTAGTGGGCAAACGTGAAGGCAGGCTCGAGGTTCCCGGCATGCATGACCATGCCAGGGAAGTGGGTCCTGCACAGGAGACCTAGGATGCCATTGACATATCGGGAGGCAGTGTTCCCCGACACAATCTCCCACCCCCTGCAGAAGTGATTAAGAAAACATAGTAGTCTCTATTTCGATATCGAACATAGCATATGAAGTAAAAGTGATAACATGCAAAGGCACTTACCTTTGCCCCTCTAGGCGAATCACTAGGCGTAGACGAGTATGCGGTCGGTCAGGGAGGGTGGAGGGTCCTCGCAAGTAGACACCTGACGAACTAGAGAAAGCGGTAGCTCCCGTCCCGCCCCCGTCCTCGTCCTCGTCCTCGTCCTCGTCTGCCTCCTCCTAGACCAGCGTCTCCTCCTCCTCGCCCGCCTCCTGCTGCACCTGCTCCTCCTCCTCCTCCTCTTGCTGCTGCTGCTAGACCGCGGGCGTGGTCCTCCTGTTCCTCTTGGTTGTGGTCCTCGTGCTCCTCTGCCTCATCGAAGATGTCCCCTGCTCCTCCTCGCCCCCTCCGCTAGAGGCTCCTACACCGGAGGCTCCATGGTAGAACGAGCTCAGGTTCCTCTGCTGGCCGCCCGACATTTTTGTTCAATCACCTGCAATTAAAAAGAAGAAAGAAGTAATTAGAAATAGATGCAAAATAAACAAAACAAAACAAAATTACAAAATTACAAAGTATTACATGTATGTTACAAATAATCTTCATGATCGAGATTAGCTGGATCGTAAGTCTCATCATCACTATCAACCATGTCGAAATAATCAACACCATCCGATGGAGGAATGTTGTCTTCATTGTCATTGCCTACACGTAATCGCTCAAGCATTTGTAAGTCCTTTGAATTTCGCACTTCATCTCCATCGTCATCATCATCAACCATTACATTGTCTACATCCATTCCTATCTCGTCGGTTAAGTCTATCTCAAACCTCCCTTGTAGCCCATCTTCTTGATAGAACTCTCCGTCATACGTGCTTGGGTTGAAGTTGTAATCTTCATCGTTTGGGACAGGTAGTCGGCCGTGTGGCGAGACCTTGTGCACAACAAACCAACCACTAAGATCCGGTCTAGTCTTGCAAGCATATGACGTATAATAAACTTGTGTGGCCTGTTGCGCCACAATGTACACATCGTCTCTTGGATAGACGGAATCCTATCAAATTTCGACTAGACCAAGATGAGGGGTCTTCCTCGTTACTCCTGGATCAAACCAATGGCATCTGAATACGACAGGATAAAGATTTGTGCTACCACAGAATGAAAGTTCGTATATTTCTTCAGTTCTTCCATAATAGTATACGCCATCAGTGCCGGGCGTAAAAACCCCGCTATTTGTGGTTCTTCGATTGGGCCGCCTCCGCTCGTAGCTTCCTGTGTGAAATCGATATCCATTCACATCGTAGGCGTCCAATGACTTGACCCTTTGGTCACAGCCGTTGGCAACTTGTCTCAACTCGGCACTGATAGACGCATCGGTTCGGGCCTGCAAGCTCAAGCAAGATACATCGTTATATTAATCGGACGTATGAGCAACAACAAATCAGGGCTAAATTGGACGGTACCTTGGTTTTGAACCAGGAAATAAAATTGGGGCTCCCTTGTCCCGCACCCTTGGAAAGAAGGGTATCACATTCCGGCGGGGTTGGTTCCCTTGAATGGGACCAGTATTCATGAATGAATTCCCTATAACGACAAACAAGGGGGTTGGATGTAGAATAGTGCGGGATTATTGAAACAAGTCCGTTGAGAACTTATGCAATATATGGGTCCACCTCTTCAAGGTTGGTCAGCACATATAACATGATTTTGTGCCACTCCACATTTGTCAGGGGCTTATTGGTCGATGCACGTGCTCTTCCAAGTTGCCCTCGGAAAAGGGTGAGGCTCGAGGCATTTTCGTCAGCATTGTAACGAGGAGGTGGATTATGCACACTTGGAAGGTTGTCAGAATAATACAATGTTGTGAAGTTTGACACCTCCTCCATAGTGAATGCACTTGCAATGGAAGCCTCAATTTTGCCTTTGTTTTTACACTTTTTCCGAAGTGTCTTTAGGCATCTCTCGATTGGATAGCACCAACAGGCCTGCATGGGCCCCCCCCCATTCGTGCCTCATACGGGAGGTGCAATATCAGATGTTGCATCAGATTGAAGAAGCCGGGTGGAAAGATCTTCTCCAACTTGCAAAGTAAGATAGGTGCCACTTTTTCCAAGTCAGCAATCACGGAGAGTGTGTATCCGGAGAACAACACGGAGGTGATGCCAAAACTCTATCTCGGATTGGAGCAGACCATGGAAACTAACCTCGTCTACGCATCTGCGGGCTGTCCAGAAAACGTGGACAATCCGAAACAGATACGGTTATACATATGCAAAGATCTGCATACTTCCAACCGTATCTCTTTCGGACGGGAGACGCCTAACTGGGTTACACCGATCTACGACAATGATAAGAGAGGTTATTTATACCTAGGGTGGTGGTGGAGTCAGGCTAGCAGGGCAGTGGCGAGTCGGTGCAGTGGCGAGGCGAGGCTGTGTAGGTAGGACCGCAGCACCGACGAAGACGATCGGGGTCGCCTAGGTACTACGGGTCCCCTCCGACAGGTCCTGCTCTGCAAAACAAGAAACACAACACTATAAGTTGAAAATTTTGGCAGAACCTCCCCTGTACAGGGAGGTTTCCAAAACCTACAAAAAATAACGGCACGAAGGCCGACATTCACAAGGGCACGAAGGCCAACATTCACGACATTCACAACGGCACGAAGGCCGACATTCACGGCATGAACGCCGACATTCACAAAGGGACAGTGCATATACCTTGGGCGGTGGCGGGACATGCACGCGCAGAAGAAGACGCCGAGAACTCCTCCTCCTTCTCCTTCTCTTCCCCTTCCTCCTTCCTCCTTCCTCCTCTCCTTCTTCCCCTTCTTCTCTTCTTTTCCTCTTCTTCTCCTTCTCTTCCCCTTCCTCCTTCTCCTCTTCTCCTTCCTCCTACTTCACCTCTGCCTCCTCCCCTCCAAGAACCGACGGTGAGGGGAGGGGGGGGGGGGGCTGGGCGCGACCCCCATGGGGAGGGGAGGTGAAGGCGGCCCTCCCTCTCCTTCTCCGACGGCAGTGGGCCGCCGGCGTTCAGCGGCGCCGGCGGGGGCGCGGGTGGGGCGCGGAGGGGAGGGGAGGAGAGGCGGGCAGGCCGGAGCGGCGGGGTCGGTGGCCGCTGGCGCGGCGCGGGCCCGTAGCAGTGGGCGACGGGGCTGGGGGGCGGACGGCGGTGATGGGGGCGCAAGGCGGGGACGCGGCGCGGGGATGGGGGCGCGGGGGTCGCCGGCGGTGGCAGGGCTCTCCGGCGGGGGAGGGTGGGGGGCGGCCGGGCGGCGGCGGCGACGGGTCACAGAGACGGGTGCAGGGGCGTGTTGGTGTGTGTGTGGCCGATGGGGCTTCGGGGTGGGCCGGCCGTAGGACATTTCCTTTCCTTTGCTGAGTGCCCGCGAACTAGCACTCGGCAAAGGATTTTTAATTTTTTTTTCAAATATCTTTGGCGAGTGCCGTTGATATGGCGCTCGGCAAAGAGTTTTCTTTTTTTTTAAAAAAAAAAAGAAACAACCATACTTAAAAGAAAAAAACTTACCTCTTTGCCGAGTGCCGCAGATCTGGCACTCGGCAAAGCTCAGATTAAAAAAATCCAAAATCGTCCGCTTTTTTTTAATCTTTCACCTTTGCCGAGTGCCCCCCCTTTAGGCACTCGCAAAGAGTCTTTGCCGAGTGTCAGAGTTGGGCACTCGGCAAAGCATAATTTTTTTTTGTTTTTGCCTCCAAACTTTTTCTTCAGCCCTTACACATTAAGTTGAAGTACATCCTCAAATTTGGCACATTTCTTGATCTTTTTGCTATATATCCTTAATTTATTTCATTTAATTGCATTTTTCCGGGAAATGTAAGTTTGAACTGCAGGTGCATCGAATCATGGAATTCGACGAGTGGAAAAATGATATTCGCGTTACTTATTGTATTTTGAGGCCGTTTTCAGGAGCACGCCCAAAGTTTCAAACATCTCACGCACGAAACATGGCGACAAAATTGCGGGTGAAGTGTTTTTAATTATATAAAATGCAAACGAAATTCGAAAATCATGAAACTTGGTGACGCGTCTTTACATCACGTGTGGAGGCTATGGTAAAAATTTGAGAACATTTCGCGCACGTTGTCACGTAAGATGGTTAGAAACCTAGACATCCCAACTCTGGCACTCGGCAAAGACTCTTTGCCGAGTGTCTAACGGGGGGTACTCGGCGAAAGCTGACGGCAAGTACCCCGTCAGCTCTTTGCCGAGGGCCGTCCTTTGCCGAGTGTCCGGCACTCGGCAAAGAGGCTCTTTGCCGAGCACCGGTCTTCGCCGAGTGCCGGGCACTCGGCAAAGAGAGCTTTGCCGAGTGCCGGTCTTCGCCGAGTGCCCGACATTTAGCACTCGGCAAAGCCGGCGACACTCGGCAAAGCCAGGCTCTCCCGTAGTGTGAGGGTCTTCAAGGGCACTGTAATTGTGCATCTGTCCAGGACATTCATTTAGCATCGATTCCTCCATTAATCCATCCATCAAGCAACAAATCCATTCATTATTCTCTACACATGTCATCCATACAATCCTGAACACAATTAGCAATGATGGATCTATCTTGTGTGTTTTTCTATTAGGTTTTCCAAGTGCAAGGGCTGGACTCGGTGGTGAGGCTCACCATGCAACGAGTGTCTATCACAAGAAGATGAAGTCCCCCATGAACTTATCCAGACAAGGAGCCCTCTCTCAATTCTCTGAGGATGGAATCCCGTACGATCTCACCAATAATATGCATGGTATTGGACACTCTGAAGAGAACATCACCGCCAACAATGTGGCACGTTCCTTCTCAAGTGGGTTCTCAATTGGATCATGGGAGGATTCAAATTCTATTGTGTTTTCCAACCCGGCAAGCAAAGCAGGAATACACAACAATGACGACATCATAGCCAGTATTAGTAACTCTCATGAATTACAGGTATGGTACTACTTATATTATCATAAAACGGATCTGTTCTTGCCATTTATAATGCTAGTTATTGTTTTTCATATATTTGCATGTCCTTGCTGAAAGGGATTTTCTCGAAATAAATTGGGATATATATATAGAGAGAGAGAGAACTACTTTTATATATATATATAATTATCATAAATGGAGGTGGCTACAGAATAACTTATTTTGTAGCTGATTACTGAATATACTCTCCCTATATATATATATATATACACACACAAACACACTACATGATCCTATTCCAATCACGATATGCTAATGTTGTTTGAAACATTAGTTACAAGGCTATACTAATCTACAAACTACAAAGCAATCATCCATAGAGGAAATTAATTAGTTGTATGTGTAATGCCTGCATGATTTCATGTTTATCATCGATCTGTGGATGCAGTTTGGTGTGGCGAAGGAAATGGCGGGCCTACTGCAGGTGCAGCAAGACCAAGTTCCATTTAGAGTACGAGCCAAGCGTGGATGTGCCACGCATCCAAGGAGCATCGCAGAGCGGGTAAATTCCCACATCATCTTCTTGATGATGCCTGATGGCACACTGTTCCCTTGTAGTAGTAACAAGTTTTCATGCACTGTGACTGTGCTAATAACCAAACACTGAAAATCTGCTTGATAATGGAGCAACTCTATCTTAAATTATTAATGTACATAATATATGTCATAATCGATAGATGATTATATTTTCTGCATGTTGGCACTTGATTGCACCCCTTTTAATTTGATTTGTTTTTGGAGATTATTTAAGATTAATGTCAGGCATGTGATCAATGATGTTGTAGGAGCGAAGAACGAGGATCAGCGAGAAGCTCAGAAAGTTGCAGGCCCTTGTGCCTAACATGGACAAGGTGTTCCATTATACAGTATCCGTGATTTCATGCTGCAGAATATATGATATCTTTGTTTCTATATATATGCAGTGCATATGGTTGCTATTTAGTCTATCTTTTCGAACTGACAACAATCTGCAGGTTTTTACAGGCATGCACGTACACAGTTCATTCTTATCCTTCTAATTCGTTCTCTTTAAAATGTGGCAGCAAACTAGTACAGCGGACATGCTGGACTTAGCAGTTGATCACATCAGAGGACTCCAGAGCGAGCTGCAGGTATATGTACGTATTAACACGTTTTCCACATATATATGGTCAGAAAACGGAGGTTGCTTCATGCTGCTTCAGTTTCCAACTTCTGCATTGTTCGATAGAAAAAATTAAAAACACACACACACACATGAAGAAGTCGATCTGACGTACACTTCCATGCATGATGATTTCAGCATCACATTAGGCCCTCCAATAATCTGGCCACGAGCTTATCATTCGATCGATCTATCATTAATTATGTCAGTACATCTTTTTGTTTAATCAATGCCTTCATGAATGAACTTAAAGAAGCGATCAGTATTCTGTACAAAATTCTTCTTTAGTTTCATCCACTACTCTTACATATATGCACTTGCAGGCTCTCAAGGAAGACAAGGAGAAGTGCACCTGCCGCGGCAATCGTCCACCAGGGAGATAACATATGCTACAAATGGGTTCTCGGCAACATACAGAACGGCATTGCACATTGTCAGACAGCATGAAAAAAATGGCTGCTGATTGGCTTCAGCAGATTGGGCGAGATATTTGGTATTCATCAAATCTAGTGTTTAGCTTCAATGCAAGCTAGCTAGCTAGAAGTAGCTGTTGTGTTCATATTGAAAAGCAGAAGCGTATTTTTTATTTCAATCAGGAGTAAGGGGGGAATGAAAGGCTTAGACTACTCTAAGTTTTAAGGGCCTATTGCAGTTTCATGAATTTCCCTTATACAAATAAGTTCTTACTACTTGCTAGCCAGTACTAGCGCCTCATGAGCTGCCGTAGATGCTAGATATGATATTGAAGGATTTTCCCCCTCCGTACTTTAGGTTACTTTCCGAAGTTCCGATCCCGTCATCAGATCAGCTATGAGGCTCAACAAAATAGCTTCAGCCGGCTTATGTATCAGCCAAACAAAGCAATCGAAGAACACTAACACCTGGCAGTAGGCCCTCCACACACCACTGCACCAGGGGCTGACTCCATAGTTTTAAGGGCCTTAGGGTGAATAATAGGAAACTAAAGACCCTTTAGGTTAAGCATTTTTTTTTTAAATTTGTAATATGAGAAATCATATGGTAGTACTAGTAACTTAGTAAGAGTTAACGGCAGCATGTATATAGTTCTTTTTTTTATTGCATATAGTTCATAATTATTCATAAAACCCTATATCGATATAACAAAAGAAACTAAAAAAGTTGTAAAACAACTATCATAATTACCTCAAATAAGACAATGGTGCTTCACAAATGCTTATTAGGCAACATCTAGTATAGAAAATAAATGAGTTAGAAATTTAGAACCATAACAACCGAATATCTGCTAAGCAAATAAGCCAAGCAATGGAATGGCCTATCATCCAATTATTGACAAATTTACCTCACGATCAACAATAACCAAGTCGTCGTCTTGTTGATAGATGTCTATTGGCGGCTTGGGCCAGATGGGTTGCAGAATATAGAGAGGCAAATATTTTCAAATAAAATGCTTGATAAGACCCTAAAGTTGCAAAATACCAAATATGGGGAGGCAAAAAATACATGGTATAGAAAGCTAAAGAAAAGTTGCAAAATACAGAAGGCAAAAAAATAAAGTCAGTAAAAGAAAACTTGCAAAATATATTAAAGAAATAATTTAACAATAAGACCCTAAAGTTGCAAAATACCAAATATGGGGAGGCAAAAAAGACATGGTATCGAAAGCTAAAGAAAAGTTGCAAAATACAGAAGGCAAAAAAAAATAAAGTCAGTAAAAGAAAACTTGCAGAATATTGCAAAATACAGAAGGCAAAAAAATAAAGTCAGTAAAAGAAAACTTGCAGAATATATTAAAAAGAATTTAACAAAAAAAAATGCTGGCTGTGGGGTTCGAACCCACGCGCACTTCAGTGCAGAAGATCTTAAGTCTTCCCCCTTAACCACTCGGGCAAACCCACTCGGGCAAACCAGCTGAAGATGACAGAAGGATTTTTTATTCCCCCTTAACCACTCGGGAAAACCAGCTGAAGATGACAGAAGGATTTTTTATTCCCCCTAACCACTCGGGTATACAATCTGCCTATGGCCACAAAACTGCCCACAGTGCGAACCAGCATGCCTCATCGCCTGCGCCATAGCACACCCATTGAATCCAAGCAGCCACTTCCCAAATTTAGCAGGACCGGCGTACGAGAATTTCGGACCCGAACAACAATGCATGGCAATGGCAGCCTCCCCAACCATCTGGTCGCCATTCGTGGCTCAACGCTGTTTTGTGCCTCCCAAACAACATGGCAAGGGTAGGGGAAGGGCACGGCCGAGGAAGCTGCCGTGGTCATGGACAGATTCAAGGCTTGCTCCTTCAGCGCCAGGTGTGCCTCGGGTTCGATTTCATCCTCATGCTTCTTGGACCTTAATCCATGCATGCATCAATCATTTTTTCTGAAATTAATTACCTTTTTTTTGAACGAACGGCACGAGATTGTGCCAGTTTCATTGATAGAGAAGGGAGTTTTACATCCCAACTAACCGGGTTTACAGAAACCTACTCTCGTGCTATTAGAGACGCTAAATGTTTTGCTTTTGCCCCTGCCAAAACCCAGATGAACGACGCCTCTTGATTTTTTCCAATCAACACCATAGTGCTCTGTTCCTTGTGTTGGTATTTGCTTCTCAATGCAATGTTGGTATATTGAATTTCGTGGGTCAGAATGTGGAATTTATTCTGCCTCGAATCATATAGCAAATGCTGCTAAATATCATTTTTATGTCATTAATGTGTTGTGCTTACCCTCTAAATTCGAACGTATTCAGTATTGCAAAGTTCTCATCATATCATGCGGTAGCTTAACTGTTTGTATACAGTTTCACCAATTTCTTTCTTCAGTATGTGGGTAAATTACCTAAAATGTCCAAAAGCTAGCCTTTGATTATTTGATATGGATGTTAAATGGAAAAAATGAACATACCGTTAATTTATAGAAATATATATAACACATGACAATGAGGTTATGATATAATTCTTAAAAAAAACAGTTTTTTTCTTTCGAATATGCAAAAGGTTTGCGCATATTGTATTAAGATCCAGAAATAGAGTTTTTACATCGACGCGCCACGATGTGGCGCACTACGAGGGGCAAATGATCTTAGACACAGCTTATCCCCGCCAGTAGACTTAAATACAAGCCGATTACAAAAAAAAAATTCTATATATGTGCTTGTAATAAACAAAAAAACTGCTAGGTTTAGATGATCTTGGTGGACTGCATATGCATTTTAGTCATTCTAATAGTAGTTGCGGTTATTTTTATGCTCCTTTTGTGATGTTTATACCAAGATACCTTGTCCTCACATGACATTGCTCTACAGTAAAGTAGCCATTGTTACATCGTTAGTTGCTAATTGGTGGACGAGAAGTGTGCATTTACTTATTGTTCATCATTAGTAACTGGCAGTTCTGCTATGCTTCTTTTAGTAGTGGTCACCAATTACCCTGTCTTCACAAGCCATGGATACATTTTGCTTTCTTCTATTCCTTCTAATGCTTCCTAATGGATGGTGGTCGGTTAGTTTGAGCCTTTGGCGCTAATGCTTGAAGCAAGCTGAGTATAATTGCTGATTTGTTCCACTTCCTGGTTATATTGTCAGTTTAATTATTGTAATATTCAAAGCCCTTATGTTTCTATGCCCTTTAAAAAAAATCATTTCTATCGTACCAAGGTTTGCTCTTAGTCATAAGACATGTGTCTCTTTTCTTTCAGCTTTGGGCAATTAAATTTGAATTTCATATACCAGTATAACTTTGCAGTTTAAAAAATTGGCTTTTATAACCTGTTTGTACGCACGGTGACTGATTTGGGCTTCATATTCAAATGGTGCAAAATACAATTCCAAGATATACATGAACATTAGTTTTCTTGATTCGACCGCACAGGCGCACATGTCCGCACTGAGCACTAATTCCTCTAGGTGGACTGATATCATATTGTATAATTGGCCCCACCTTTCTCTTGCTAGATGAAATTTGACAAATAAGACAGCATGGAGAGAATTGAGGTGGATGGGGACTTCATTGCCACTGGGAATTGGAAGGTAATCCACTTGACTTCTTGTTTTATCGAATGCTAGTGATGCTGCAGTGTTGGTATAATTGGAATTATCTTGTTTGTGTGACTGTTAGCCATAGGGTCGTCGTATCAGGACAAAGATACTGTATTTTCGTTCTACTGCTCTTGTATTTAGGTTTCTCCAGTTTAGAAATACAAGTGCATCCTGTAAGTATCACCAATGTTTCAACTGAAACTTTAAACCTACCATATTGAATGTTCTTATGGGAATATAAAAAAAATGGTAAGTATCAGTTTCCTGCTGTTTTCTAGATTAACATTTTGATTATTCAATAATGTAAAGTATCAGGATGCTGGGGGTAGGATCAGTTGGATTATTCAGTTTGCTTCTTTTCACAGCTACATGGAGCACTATGCAATGAACTTTACACAGTAGTCCGTGAAGTTTTGGATGCCATTCCTCCCTTTGAGACTACAAGGTCAGGATGCAGTCCTGGGCTCCTGGCATTGAGCTCCTTGAGGATATCTGTTGAGAAAGCCAAGAATTTACTTCAGTATTGCTCAGAGAGTAGCAAGCTTTACTTGGTATATATATATATTTTTTCATATCTGTGAATCTGTTTGATATTTCCTAGTCTAAGTATGTAAAAAAGGACGAATGCATGAACTATTTTTGTACAATCATGTCACCAGTGGTATAAATAAAACATTATATGTGATTGGCAGAGGACAACTTCTCATGAACTTTCTTTATTTTCGAATGCAATGTGTTTTACTTAACACTGAATTGCAGGCTGTTACAGCAGAATACGTTCTAACAAAATTTGAGAATTCAAGACAAGGACTTCTGGAAAGTCTTCACCAAGTGGAAGAAACAATTCCGGAAGCAGTCGGTTCTAAGGTTGTCCATAATCTTTCAGAAAAAGTACAGTAGTTTTATTTTTCAGTTTTTTCAGCCGAAACTTTCGATGAGGAATTTATTGTCGCATGCTACAACCATGAACTATCTCATGCTGATTTTACTTGGATCTTGTTTTCTTGAGGAATTACTTGGATTCCTCGCCCCCTGATAAGTAGTTTCCTTCCTAAATTTCAGATCACTATGATTGCACAAGAACTGGAGAAGACTGATTTTGTTTTGGATCAGTCTGAAAAGCAAGTTGGTGATGAAGTGAATCAACTAATTCAGAATGAGCCGAAATCCAATGGGTTCCTTGATGAGAATGAACTAGAATTTCTCCACCAAATTGCTTTCCGGGTTGGTATTACTTCATCCGTGGCAGCTCTCACTGAAAGAAGAGCACTTAGGAGGCTTCTTGAGAGAGCCCATGCAGAGGAGGACATCAAAAAGGAATCAACTGCAGCCTACCTGATCCACCTGATTAGGAAATACTCGAACATATTTAAGAGTGAAACAACTGATACCACCAACTCCCTGTGCTCAAGCCCTTCCTTCTCCTCCAGATCGAATTCTGGTTTGACTGGTCTGAATCATTCACTGTCTAGCTCAACTGATCTCCATGGAAACTGTCAGATTCTTGAGAAGCAACTCCCAAGGGTTGGCTCCTTCAATTCGAAGCAGATTAAAGGGTTATCAGGGAGTATGCCCTTGCCACCTGAGGAGTTGAGGTGTCCAATCTCCCTGCAGCTCATGTATGATCCTGTTGTTATTGCATCCGGTCAAACATATGAACGAGCGTGCATCGAGAAGTGGTTCGACAGTGGCAACACAACCTGCCCGAAAACTCACAAGCAACTGTCCCAGCTCTTGAGGACGCCCAATTACTGCATCAAGGGTCTGATAGCATCTTGGTGTGAACAGAACGGGGTTCCTGTTCCATCTGGACCGCCAGAATCTCCCAAGCTAGAACACCTGAGAATTTCATCCCTGGAAAGCAGCACATGTTCGGCGACTGATGGCGCTAACACTGTTTCTTTCGAAGACCCAGCTGTCAAGGATGACGCCAAGTCGGAGAGTGAAGTTTCCATGGAGATGTTGTCTCGTCAGAACTCCGGAGAGGCCACATCCAAACTACGTGTATACGAAGAAGTCTCACCGGAGAACTGCTCTACTCTTCAGAGCTCCAAGGAGGCTGCACCTGAGATATGTGGGGTTGAAGACTCTGTGGATAAGGCCGCTCATCAGAACTCCAAAGATGATGTGCCTGTCAGTGACAGATGTGAACAGTGGCTCCATGTGCTGAACAAGAACGATGCTGAGAGCATGAGTGAGAGACATAAGTTGATTGAGCAGATCAGGATCCTGTTGAAGAACGACGACGAACTTCGAGACTATGCAGGTGCTAATGGTATTACTGAGCCACTAATCCATTTTCTGAAGATGGCTATCAGCAGAGGAGACGTGCAGTCTCAGGAGGATGCTACAATGGCTCTGTTCAATCTTGCTGTCAACAATGACCGGTAAATACCAATGTTGCTCCGTTTGCTATAACCAATTAACCATAGTGTCAAAAAGGCGTCCACTGTGACGGATCTCAATTGTTTTCATGATTTCACCTTTGCATCATTTGTTATCAGGAACAAGAGGCTGCTGCTGTCAGCTGGAGTGATCCCCCTGACCGAGCAGATGATACAGAAACGGGAAACCTGCGAAGCTGCCATCGCAATGTACCTGAACCTGTCCTGCATCCCCGAGGCGCAGGCGATCATCGGCTCGAGCATCGCCATCCCTTTCCTCGTCAATGGCCTGGGCGAAGGTGGCCCACCGAGCGACACGTGCCGCCTGGACGCGCTGCTCACCCTGTACAACCTCTCGCTGCACGCGCCCAACATCCCGTCCCTCATGGCGTCCGGCATCATGGAGAGCCTCCGCGCCGTGCTGACGCCGTCGTCCCCGTGGACGGACAAGGCCCTGGCGGTGCTGCTGAACCTGGCGCTGACCCGGAGGGGCAAGGAGGAGATCGCGGCCAGCGCGGCCATGGTGGGCACCATCGTGCTCATCGTGGACAACGGCAAGCCGGGGGAGAAGGAGAAGGCCGTGTCGTGCCTGTATGTGATCTGCAGCGGCGACGAAGGCAGCAGCCAGACGGTGCTCCAGGAGGGCGTGATCCCGGCGCTGGTGTCCGTGACGGCCAACGGCACGGCCAGGGCCCGGGACAAGGCGCAGCGGCTGCTGAGGCTGTTCCGGGAGCAGCGGCAGCGGGAAATGGAGCTGGAGGAGACGCAGCCGCGGGTGGAGCTGCACGAGGTGGCGAGCCAGGCTGCCGCGCAGCAGCAGCGGGAGGAGGAGGAGGAGGAAGAGGAAGAGGAAGAGATGGTGCTGGCCGTGACGCCGGCCGCTGCGGCCAGTAAGCCGAGCGGCGGCAGCAAGAAGCCGCGGCTGCGCAGGTCAGGGTCCAGGAGGTTCACCAAGGCCTTCACGTGCCTGCTCAAGAAGTGGAGCCTGCGTTGAGCTGAGAAGGATCGGCCAGTCCGCCGTGTAACTGAGCTGTGCTCAAACTATAGCGCCGTGATTATCCGTCTTTGACAAGCGCGGTGCGTTCGCCGTGATTAATGGTTTCTTGAAATGAGCATGAGCGTGGCAAGCAAAGCGACTAATTCCGTTCAAATCAGGTACGGGGCAGCTAGTGCCCGGACGTCTAAGTCGCAGGAAACATCCGCACGCTGCTCTCAGTCCCAGCCCGCGCAGACGCGGGATTCGCTCGCACAGGCGCACACCGCCCTGCGCTGCTCCGTTTCCCGCGCCACTAACGCTGCTCCTTTCCCGCGCCGCGTCCGCTCCTCTTCATGCGCGTACGTAGGGCCCGCCCACGCCTGCTCCGTTACGTGCACGTAGGAGTCCAGGCGCCCGCCTGTGGATGCGCGCCACATATGCATCACGGTGACATACGGTGGTGCCCAGTGTCCTAGTGCAATATGTGCAACACTATCTAGATAAAACACTTACAATATACGATTAAAATAGGTGAAATATCTGAAACATACGTTTGAAACACTTGCAAAACACTTGAAAAGTCATTACAAGTATATGCAATATCTAGATGAAACACTTGCAACGTACGTATGAAACACTTAAAAGCATACGTTTGCAATATGCATGTTATGCAATATCCAAATAAAACATTTGAAGCATACGTTTGAAACACCTGAAGCATATGCTTATTACATGAAACATATGCTTGCAACATACGTATATAGCCATTTCAACATACGCAACATACAGATTGAACACTTAAACATACGTATGAAACAATTGAAACACGACATCACCGGCGGCCACGGTCTACCTGGTGGGGAATTACGGTATCCAGCAAGCGGCGCTCGGGTGTAGTGGAGAAGGAGGATGACGGCAGTTGGTGCGGTGGAGAACATCGCATCGGAGCAGTCGCCGTGGACCATGCCGCATCGGCGTGGAGAACTCAGGTGTAGGAGCGGGAACGCCACCATGTGAGCAAAGACAGTGGTGGCAGGAGCGGGAGTGCCACACGCGCACGACGCGACTGCGGGTCCAGGAGCCATGGCACAAACCGCGTGGTGGCCGAACCGGCCAGCTGAAACGTCCTAAATGGCTAGAGAGGGAGTGAATAGCCTAATAATTTTTTCTACAAAACACTAGAGCAAGTGTTAGACAATTAATAAGCGAAGCTTTTGCACTAGTTCTACTTTGAAAGGCAAGCCACCTAAACTACAATTCTATTTACTATAATCTCTAAATCACACTCAAAGGCTAAGTTGCTATGCTACTCTAGTTGAGCTGGCTACAAGCTAACTACTCAACTAACTAGGCAACTAGCAAACTACCTCTATTCAAGCTACAACAAGTAACAAAGTAATACAAGAGAGAGTGAGGTGATTATAGCGCCATGGCAAGAGAGATGATCAATCAATCAATAAGCACCAAATGAAGGCCTGGAGGATACTAATACACAATTGACACAAGATTTTTCTTCTAAGGTTCACGTGCTTGCCGGCACGCTAGTCCCTGTTGTGTCGACCGTTCACTTGGTGGTTCGGCGGCTAATAGGCGTCTACAAGCCTAGATCAACAAATGGGCGCCGTAAGAACCAACTCACAAGTGAGGGTAACTCAATGACATGAGCAATTTACTAGAGTTATCTTTCGGCTCTTCGCTGGGGAAGGCACAAGACCCCTCACAAATCACCGAGAGATGGCCATAAACAATCACCAACTCGTGCCAATGCTCCTCCGCTGCTCCAAGCTGTTTAGGTGGCGGCAACCACCAATAGTAACAAGAAAACCGCAGCTCAAACGATCCTCAAGTGCCACTAGATGCAATCACTCAAGCAAATGCACTTTAGATCACTCTCAATCTCACTATGATGATGAATCAATGGAGGAGATGAATGGGAGGTGTTTGCTTTAGCTCATAAGGATGTATTACTAATGAAAATATGCAAGAGAGTGAGCCCAAGCTGTCCCTCTTCTATTTATAGAGTTGCCAAAACCTCCACAAGCCGTTGTGCTCTCGGGGAGGGTTTGGACCCTAGCTTTGGACCCTCGTCCGAACCAAGTCATAGTAGAGTCCAGACCATGGCTACGCAACACGTGCCCCAGCGTTTGACGGTGAACATCGATCTCCAACGGTCATCTCACTTGCACGCGATCAAGGGGTCCGGACCGGACCCCGTGCAAGTTGTCCGGACCATCGCCACCCACAGTCCGGTTCATTTTGGGTGCTCTTTGTCTCATGAAATAATTCTTCTAGACCAACCAACCAGACCAACGCACGGTGTGGTCCGGATCACCACCGAGCGCCACGTCGCCTCCAACTCGCTCAGCGCCTCAACCAAACTCGCTAGAGATGGGCCGAACCACAACCACGCTAGGGTCCAGAGCACCTCCACGCTGTGCTGCTCTCTGTGCTCCACCAACTAAAAGGTCCTAATGGCTAGAGGGGGGTGAATAGCCTATTAAAATTTTTTACAACAACACTTAAGCAAAGCGGTTAGACAATTATGAGGCGAAGCGAATATTGCGCTAGCCTACTAAAAAATGCAAGCCTCCTATCCTTAATTCTAGTTGCTAAGATCTCTAAATCACATACAAGAGGCTATGTCACTACCACTAAGTTAGTGTGCTCTCAAAGACTAACTAAAGAGACACACTAACCACTAGACACGACTCAAGCTAGCTGAAAGCATCTAGGTCCCTAGTTGGGTTTCGATGATTAACGACAATACGTGATTACTATGACTAACGTGTGTTTTACAGAGGCAATTAAGTTAGGTTATGGTAATGGAGATCGATTGGGCTATCATGGTGGTTATGCCCCTACGATGGAAATCGTTTCGGTTTTCAAAGGATGGACGATAAGGTTAAGGATGGACTAGTTCTAAGTGTCGTTTGGTGTTGAAGAGACACTTAGAGTAGTTTAGGACTTTGTTTTTCCTTTGGTCGTACTATTAAGGGGGGTATGAACAGGTAGCTTGACCTAGGTGAGTCTAGTGAGTTAGGTGTGGTGCACACTTGCTAAATCTAGCACTAGATAGCTCCTAAAAAGCCCTTAGATCCATTGGAGCAAACTTCATTCACGTATGATTGAAAGTTGGAAGTGAATGGAGGGTCAAATGCTGACCGGACGCTGGCTTCGGTGTGATCAAACGCTGGCGCTGAGTCCGGTCAATTTATTTGATCAAGGTGAAGTCATCTGGAAGTGACCGAACGCTGAGAGGTGAAGTGACCAAACGCTGAGTCCTAGCGTTCGGTCGACTACAGTAAGGTTCTAGAGAGGGAAAATCACGACCGAACGTGTCCGGTCAGTGTTGACCGGACGCTAAGTCCTAGCATCCGGTCGACTCCAGTAAGGTTCCAGAGATAGAAAATCACGACCGGACGCTATCGAGTGTCTGGTCACCACTTGATCACTAGAATTTGGAGTGAACTGACCGGTGCATCCGGTCAATATGACCGGAGCGTCTGGTCACCCCGCTGGGGCACATAACGGTTCGTTTTTTAGCCATGCTTATAAATACTTCCTCCATTCGTGTGTGGGGGTACTTTTGCTCATTCCAACAGCTGAGAAACACCTTTGTGAGGTGATTGAGATTTGAGAATCCCAAAGAGAGCAATCATTAATGAGATCAAGAGTGCCAAGAAGAGCAAGGTCCTAGTGAGGTGATTGAGATTTGAGAATCCCAAAGAGAGCCCTCATTAGTGAGATCAAGAGTAGCAAAGTGTGCATCCACTCTTCTCATTAGGCTTGTCGTGGTCAAGTGAGAGTCCATGCTTGTTACTCTTGGTGATCGCCATCACCTAGACAGCTTGGTGATCATCCGGTGGAGCTTGTGGATGACCCAACTCAAGTTGTGAGCGGTTGTGGGTGATTCACCGTGATGGAGTGTCAAAGAATCAACCCATAGAGAGCACTTGATCCTTGCGCGGATCAATGGGGAGCTACACCCTTGTGCGGGTGCTCCAACGAGGACTAGTGGGGAGTGGCGACTCTCCGATACCTCGGTAAAACATCGCCACGTTCCTCCTTCTCTCTTTACTTTGGGCATTTACTTTGAGTAATTCAATTCTTGTCATTTACATTCATAGAATTGCCATGCTAGAGTAGGATTGGAACATAGGTTGCCAAACTTTTGTGTGTTAGATCAATAGAAACACTTTCTAGGCATAAGGGGTTAATTAGGATAACCATAGGGTTTAATTATTGCAAAGAAATTTAGAATTAGCCCAATTCACCCTCCCTCTTGGGTATCTTGATCCTTTCAATTGGTATCGGAGCCTTGTGCTCACGTATTTAGGCTTAACCGCCTAGAGAAAGATGTCTCACGGGGATGGACCACCTCCTATCTTTGAGGGGGATGATTTTCCATATTGGAAAATTTGCATGGAGGCGTACTTAGAAGCTCTAGATGTTGGAATACTTAGAGCCACCTCACATGGCTTCCTAAAATCTCGGGATGCTACACACCTACAAGGCGATGAGGTGAATTACGAGAAATGGAATGCAAAGGCTCAAAACACCATCTTTAGAGGCCTTTGCAAATATGTGTTTAACCGGGTGAGGAACCACAAAGACGCCCATGCACTATGGTCGAATGTTTGTGCGCTCCATAAGGGAACAAAGAGTGAGTGTGAGGAACGCTATCATCTTGTCATGAAAAAGCTTAACTCTTTTGAGATGCTTCCTAAAGAATGTGCTAATGAAATGTAGTCATGCTTGAATGTTCTTATAGAGGAAGTCAATGGGCTTGGACTCACTCAAATGCAACCATCCGATATTGTAAGAAAGATCTTGAGTGTCCTCCCTATTGATAAATATGGGTATATTATGACCGTTCTTTATCAAGGTGATCTTTCCACCGCTACACCGACACAAATCTTGGGAAAGATCAATGCTCATGAGATGTATATGCATATCACGCCACAAGATGGCTCATCCTCTACCAAGAAGAAAGACAAGGACTTAGCATTCAAAGCTAGCCAAGAGAAGGGCAAAGCAAGACTTGAGTATGAGAGCACAAGTGATGATGAAGTTGATGATGCAAGTCTTGCTCTCATGGTGAGAAAAACTACCAAGATGCTAAAGAAGCTCAACAAGAGTGGCATCAAGTTTGATGGTAAGAAGAAGAAGTTCTTCACTAGCTCTAGAAGGAAGCCAATCTCCGAGATGGATTGCTACAATTGTGGAGAACTTAGTCATCTAGCACACCAATGCACCAAGCCCAAGAAAGATAAGTTCAAGAACAAGTACAAGGGCAAGAAAGATGACTCAAGTAATGAAGAAGAAGATGAGAAGAAGAAAAATAAGCCATACAAGAAGAGAGATGGCAAGAAGAAGGACTTCCACAAGAAGAAGAAGAGTGGAAAGGCATATCGTCGGTGATTGGCTCATGGATATTGATTCATCTAGTGGCTCATCCGATGATGATAGTAACAATGAGAAGGTGGCCGCCACTGTTATTGACTCTTCATCATCTTCACCGCCACCACCACCATCATTCTCTACACACCTATGCCTTATAGACAAGGGTGAACGCAAGGTATCAAATGATGATGATAGTAGTGGTGATGAACATGCTAGTAATGATGATAGCGATAGTGATGATGATGAATATGAATCACCTTCTTATGATGATCTTGCTAGATTGCTAAAACAATACACTAAGATCATTATAAAGACTAGAGCTAAGAATGAAAAGCTAGAAGCTAAGAATGATTCACTTTTAGCAAAATGTGATATGGCGGAAAAGGCTAGTATTGAGCTTAGAGAAGCAAATGATGCTATATCATCCAAACTCAAGGAGCTCAAATCTTCTAAGAAAGAGCTTAAAGATAAACATGATAAACTTGAGGGGATGTACAAAGATCTCATCACTATCCACAACAAGCTAAAAGAAGAATATAATACTCTTAAAATTAATCATGATAATCTTGTCATTGCTCAAGAATTTCTATCCAATGCGCCACATGATGCTACTAACAATGTTGTTAAGATTGATATAGCTACTTCATGTGATGATTTGATCATTGAGAGCATTGAGCAAAGTTCTAGTAGCAAGGGCAAGCAAGTGGTTGAGGCCGATGATTATGATGAGTTTGTCAAGTTCAAGAATGACAATGAAAAGCTCAAGAAAGATCTTAAAGAAATCAAAAGCCACAACACTATTGTGCTAGAAACTCTTAATCATGATGGTGATTTGATGCTTGAGAATGAGAAGCTAAAAGAAGAGAACAAGAAGCTCAAGGAAGAGAAAAACAATGATGCTCTCAAGGAAGAGAACAAGAAGCTCAAGTTAGAGAAAGAGCATCTCAAGATTGGTTTGAGCAAGTTCATAAGAGGCAAGCATCTTCAAAGTGAGCTACTAATGAATACCATCATGAAGATGGATAGAAGTGACATTGGGTACTTAGCAAACCAAGAGAAGAAGGCTCAAGCTCAACAACAACACAAATCAAAGCCGAAGCCAAAGAGATGCTTTGAGTGTGGATAAGAAGGTCACTTTGCCCATGAGTGCCAAACTCCACCACCACAACCCTTGCCCAAGCATGCTAGACCTTTTGCCTTCAATACTCACTACATGCTTAGAAAGGATTCTAGTGGGAAGATGAAAGTCATGTTCTTAGGACCTCCCAACAAGAATAGGCCTAAGAAAATTTGGGTAGCAAAGTCATTTGTTGAGAAGGTGAAGGGCCCTCAACAAGTTTGGGTTCCTAAAGCTTGATCTCTTGTGTGTAGGTGAACTACAAGACTAGTGGAAGTCATTAGGGTATAGATAGTGGTTGCACACAACACATGACCGGTGATCTTTGTATGTTCACCTCACTAGATGAAGAAGTAGATGGACAAGAAAAAATCACATTTGAAGATAATTCAAAAGGCAAGGTTAAAGGATTGGGAAAAGTGGCAATATCAAATGATCATTCTATCTCAAATGTGCTATATGTTGCTTCATTGAGCTTCAACTTGCTATCCATTGGACAATTGTGTGATCTTGGCTTGCAATGCTTGTTCACTGAGAAGGAAGTTGTTGTATCTAAGAAGGATGATGATCAAGTGATATTCAAAGGATTTAGATACAACAACCTATACTTAATGGATTTCACCTCCGAAGATGCTAACTTAAAAACATGCCTATTCACCAAAATAACACTTGGGTGGCTATGGCATAGAAGACTTGCTCATGTTGGGATGAGCTCACTCAAGAAGCTAATGAAGAATGATTTGGTGAGAGGGTTGAAGGATGTGAAGTTTGAGAAGGACAAGCTTTGTAGTGCATGTCAAGCCAACAAGCAAGTCACAAATACTCATCCAACAAAAGCTTTCATGTCAACCACAAGAGTGCTAGAACTCCTTCACATGGACTTATTTGGACCAACAACATACAAGAGTTTGGGAGGAAATCTTTATTGTCTTGTGATTGTTGATGACTATTTAAGATACACATGGGTATTCTTTCTTCATGACAAATCCGAAGTTGCATCTTGCTTCAAGAAGTTTACCAAGAGAGCACAAAATGAATTTGAAGTGAAGCTCAAGAAGATTAGAAGTGACAATGGGAAATAATTTGACAACACAAACATAGAAGCCTATTGTGATGAAGTTGGGATCAAGCATGAGGTCTCTGCAACATATACTCCTCAACAAAATGGTGTAGTTGAGAGAAAGAACCGGACATTGATCACTCTTGCAAGAACAATGCTAGATGAGTACAACACCCCGAAGCTCTATGGGTGGAAGCTATCAACACCGCATGCTATGCATCCAACCGCCTATTCCTTCAAAAGTTCCTTGACAAGACATCTTATGAGTTGCTCAATGGGAAAAAGCCAGATGTCTCTCTTTTTAGGGTGTTTGGTTACAAATGCTACATCTATAAGAAGCGGCAACACCTAGGGAAGTTTCAAAGACGTTGAGATATTGGTTTTTTTGTTGGTTACTCATCAAATTCCAAAGCATATAGAGTATTTAATCATGCCACTAGCTTGGTTGAAGAAACATATGATATGGAATTTGATGAATCTAACGGCTCCCAAGGAGCACATGAGAATCTTGATGATGTAGGTGATGAACCATTGAGGGAGGCTATGAAGAACATTCTAGTTGGAGACATCAAGCCTAAATATGATGAAGATGATGTACAAGTGATTGATCCACCTTCTTCATCAAGTGTGCCACAAGATGGTGATAAAGATGGGAGAGTAGAAAATGAAGATACTCATGTCTCCCATGATCAAATGGTGGTACAAGCACAAGATGTTGATGCTCCACAATCTCCTCCTCAAGTGGTCAATAGAAGAAATACACCTCTACTACAAGATCATCCACAAGATCTCATCATAGGGAGTCCATCAAAGGGTGTAATGGCTCGCTCACAAAAACTTGCTTCGTTTATTGCTCGTCACTCTTTTGTCTCTTGCTATGAGCCTACTAAGATAGAAGAAGCTCTTCAAGATCCAGATTGGATAAATACCATGCATGAAGAGTTGAATAACTTCACTAGCAATGAAGTTTGGACCCTTGAAAAGCGGCCAAAAGGTGTAAGAGTCATTGGAACAAAGTGGGTGTTCCGCAACAAGCAAGATGATCAAGGCGTTGTTGTGAGGAACAAGGCAAGACTAGTTGCAAAGGGGTTCTCTCAAGTTGAAGGTTTGGATTTTAGAGAGACCTTTGCACCGGTTGCAAGACTAGAAGCCATTCGTATCCTTCTTGCGTATGCATCACATCATGACATGAAACTATATCAAATGGATGTGAAAAGTGCATTCTTAAATGGCTTTATTAATGAACTAGTCTATGTTGATCAACCTCACTGGTTTGAAGACCCTAGATATCCTAATCATGTTTATAGGTTATTCAAGGTGTTATATGGGCTTAAGCAAGCCCCAAAAGCTTGGTATGAGCGTCTTCGGGACTTCCTCATTGAGAAGGGCTTCACTATTGGAAAGGTCGACACCATACTATTCACCAAGAAGCTTGATGGGCACATCTTCATTTGTCAAGTGTATGTTGATGATATCATCTTTGGATCATCAAATGAAGATTCTTGCAAAGAGTTTATTGAATTAATGTTAAAGGAGTTTGAGATATCAATGATTGGAGAGCTTACATTATTTCTTGGTTTTCAAGTCAAGCAAATGAGAGAAGGGATTTTTATCTCTCAAGAGAAATATACAAATGATCTTCTTAAGAGATTCAAGATGGATGCATATAAGCCAATCAAGACACCAATGCCAACTAATTGACATCTCGACCTAGATGAGGGAGGTAACACGGTTGATCAAACTCTCTACCACTCTATGATTGGTAGCTTGTTATATTTAACCGCATCTAGGCCCGACATCATGTTTAGAGTGTGTATGTGTGCTAGATTTCAAGCTAATCCTAAGGAAACTCATTTGATTGCCGTTAAAAGAATTATTAGGTATCTTAAGCACACACCAAGCATTGGCCTTTGGTATCCCAAAGGAGCTATATTTGAATTAGTTAGCTATTTCGAGTTGGATTATGCCGGTTACAAAGTGGATAGAAAAAGCACATCCAGAGGGTGTCATTTGCTTGGTAGATCACTTGTGTCTTGGTCCTCCAAAAAACAAAATAGTATGGCTTTGTCCACCGCTAAAGCGGAATACATTGTCGTGGGTGCTTGTTGTGCACAAATTCTTTACATGAAACAAACTTTGCTAGACTATGGTGTAGTTCTAGAAAAAGTACCTCTTTTGTGCGACAATGAAAGTGCGGTAAAACTTGCAAATAATCTGGTTCAACACTCTCGCACCAAGCACATAGATATCCATCATCACTTTCTTAGAGATCATGTTGCAAAGAATGATATTTCACTAGAAGGTGTAAGGACCGAAGATCAATTAGCGGATATCTTCACTAAACCTCTAGATGAGGCGACTTTTTGTCGATTGCGGAATGAGCTCAATGTTCTTGATTTTAGTAACTTCACTAAAAAATGAGCTTGTGTTGTCCCTTGCATTGCATTATAATATACAACATGTCTACTCTTTATGGTAATGCATATAGGGCTTGTCTAACATGGTTAAGATAGCCACCGTAAAGCGTGTGAAGAAGCTTAACCTTGGATCGAACTTGACAAGCAACTAGATTTATTTTCAAGTATTGCATTGCATATGCATGAATATTGCTTTGTCGTTTATCTTCAATTGCCCTCTTATTGCCTATTTTCTTAAAAAGAATTATAGCCTAAGGCAAAATATTTTGAAAATTTTGATGGTTTGAGAGAGGTCACTCACATCAGTCCCAATTGGTGTTTATTTGGATCTTATTGGAGTTGGGACTTGATTGGAAATAGGCAGCACGAAGGACTTTGAAGATTTGCTAGAAAAAGAGTGACCGAACGCTACACCAGACTATGAAGTCCAGCGTCCGGTCAGTTCACATGAGGTGAACTGCTGCTGAGAAGGAGTGACCGGACGCTGAAATAGTGTTTTCCCAGCATCCGGTCAGATGGCGATCCAGCGTCCGGTCGATCAAAGACGATGAAGGCAGCTTGCACCGGACTCTGGCTGCATCCGGTCAGTTGGGATCAGACACGTCCGGTCGCGATTCTAGGGGATTTGGACCTCTCTGGAATCAACCGGACGCTAGGTGGCAGCGTCCGGTTGCTGCCATCGGAGCGTCCGGTCAGTAGAAAACGTGCGGGAATCAAACTGTTTTCTTCGTTTCCTTTTCTACTCCATGGGGGCCACTATAAATCTCCACGCGCATTGACCTAATTCACCGACTCTAGCTCCGCCGTGCCATCCTCTACAACTCGCCGCACGCCACCATGCCCACCGCCCTGCTCGCGCCACCGCTGCCCGTGTCCTGCCTGCGTCGCCGCCACCGCCATGCCCTGCCTGCGCCGCTCTGATCCACTGCGGCATCCTCTAGTGCTGCCTCCCATGCTCCACTCTGTGCTGCTCCCGCATAGGCATGCCAGCACCACCGTCGCACACAGTGATGCCGTCCCCGCATCGAAGCAGTGCCCAGCTCCCGCGCCGCCGTGCTCACCCCACTTCCATGCCAGCGCCGCTCGCATGCCACCGTGCTGCACCATCGAGCGCCATAGCTTCACATGTGCCGTGCTCCAGCATTGCCCGAGCCCTAGGGCCTCTGCCACCATGCCATTGCTCCACGTCATGCCTAATCCACTGCCCTACATTGCATTGCTCGACCGCCGCACTTTGCTAGAACCCTAGCCTCGCATTGCCCCCTGGTGGTTCCCTGATTGTCGTTCCTCTTCTTTTTGGATCGCCGGTTCGTCAGGTAGCAAGCCCTCGGTTCTAATTTCATACCTAATTGCTTGCTTTTCTTAGGGTTTTGCATCTTTAGATATATTGTAATTATTTGTATATCCTATCTATTCTATCGTACAGCGAGTCAGTGCCGTTGTGGTCCTATTTGCAGTTGTCAGTCAACTCGAGGCCAAGCTCGCGATTATGGATCAAGGCCAAGCCTCGAAAGTGACAGTTGGCAGTTAATCTTCGTCAGCGGCAGTTGTTCTTTTTAGATCCATCAGATGGCTCGTGTCAAGAATGTTGGAGGTGGTCCCGGTGATGAGGATCTGAGGCCCCCGCCTCGCCAGCCTATAGATAAAAAAGGTAAGGCGACAAAGAAGCTTGCAACAAGGAAGCAGAAGTATCTAGATGTAGATATAGCGAGAGCAGCCATAGTTGCAGAGGCCACAGAGCGCGCGAAGAGAGGAGGTGCTCGGAGTGATGATGTTATTGCAGATCAGCTTTCTCCTTCTACGAGGGTTGCACTTGAGCAGGTTGAGCGCCGTCATGGTGGTCCAACTAGGACTCTCATGGTTGGAGGATGGCGTGTGGCTATTGATGAGAGTCAGCCTTAGGGGGAGTCACAGCAGCAGCCACAGCTAGTAGAGCAAACTTAGGAGGGAGAGCAGGTCGAGGAGACAGAGCAGGCACCTTAGCCACAGCTTCGCCGCTCTGGTCATACCCATGCACCAGTCACTCCGAGGTTAGAGACACAACAGAGGGGTTCATGTCCACCGCCTAGACCATAGGGTCCGCCTCCAGTGACCCACTTGGATTTGAGGGCCACCATGGCCAAGCAGGGTCAGCAGCTCAGATTTGTGGACTTTGTGCAGTCGTTTCCATCGAGGTGGGATGAGCGTGCTTCAGAGGGTTTCTACACATCTCTACAGGAAGATTTTTATAATGCATATCTTAACAGTGGGGCAGTATTCAGATCTCAGAGGGTGTGTAACATTGAGACCATTGTAGCAGTAGCTAGAGAGCATATTCGCCCCTATCTATCTTACCTGCTAGGGCTGACAGATTTACTTGGATGGACAGACTTATATGTTCCATCTTAGGTCCGTCAGTTCTATGCTACACTCTAGATTGACCCGCAACATAGATTTATACACTTTGCATTTAGTGGCAGAGATTACAGGCTGATGAGCACTAGGATCAGAGAGATACTCAGGCTTTAGGAGCAGCCCGTCCGGCTACATGAGGTTTGCTATGGACAGACAATGCCCCCTAGATGCCCTCATGGCGGTATGGTGCCCCCTACAGATCTAGTCCGCCATTGCTTCATAGAGCCATTCGGCGAGGGGTTTAGCAGAACACCTAGTGATCTCACTCCCACTTCTAGAGTGCTTGATGCCATTATGAGGAGGACACTGCTTCTGAGGATGGGGTATCATGAGGGCTTGACTCGCATACAGTTATGGTTATTGAACACTCTGATGTAGCAGACAGTGTTTGACATTTGGGATCTCCTTCTATCTGAGATGGAGGATACTATTGCAGAGGGGTTCAGGGGTCACAGGCAGCTGTCATATGCTCACTGGATTACATTCCTGATCCACAGGACCGTTACTGTGAGGCCACCAGAGATGCTGGCAGAGTATAGTGGTGCTACTATAGAGTTCCCTGCATACAACATGACTTAGATGATCTGACATTATGCAGTGAGGACACCCACCCAGCCAAGCCGACGTCTAGATGTGCCAGAGACTATAGCTCAGTAGGATGAGACCATCAGGAGCATAGTAGCTATAGAGGAGGAGGAGCTTGATGCTCAGCAGGAGGGGATTGTTGTGAGCGACCCCAGTGATAGCTCAGATGATGACTACCAGCCAATTACTCAGATGCCTCTATGATGACATGACCATGAGGCCAGTAGCTCCAGTTCAGCTCTACCTACACCACAGACAGACCCCGCTCTACTTGCCATACTTGAGCGGATGAGGCAGGATTAGGCTCGCCAGGCTTAGGAGATAGCTGCCACTTTTGCTTAGTTTTAGACTAGGTAGGATGAGTTCCAGCGATAGCAGCAGGCGATCTAGCAGCAACAGCAGGTGATCCAGCAGCAACAGCAAACCATGCATCAGCAGTAGCTCCTCATGCAGTAGTAGCTCCATGGATTTATGTAGCATGTTGTGATAGCTATTGGGGCTCCACCGCCACAGTCTTCACCCTAGCTAGGTCAACCTGCCACCACTTCTATGACTCTAGCTTTATAGCCTAGTGGGCTTCAGAGTCAGGGACAACCACTAGTACAATTTGCTTCACCTACAGAGCAGGTGTCCCAGTGGTTTGCCTCACCAGTGCTAGCCCCATAGTTCACACCTCTTCAGACGGGCTTCACACCGGCTCAGACTTCTTCGCTGCTAGTGCCAGATACTTTAGTCTCTAGGAGTCTTGGAGCGACTTTTAGTGAGTTGACAGGGCAGCCTACTCCACCATATTTGCATATTCTAGGTCCTTCTATAGTTACACCTATTACTAGGACTACAGAAATGCTCCCTTCTTTTGTTGCATCATCAGAGCCGCCTGCTTCAGTGATACCTGCATAGTCTACGACCGCTCTAGTCCCTGATCCGACCCAGACCGCTTCAACATCGCTTCCAGCTATAGAGGGTCAGACTACTCAAAGCTCAGGGTTAGATGATGATGGCACATAGTTCCAGCTCGCCCCTCGTACCTCAGCACTCGACTCGTCCGCTGCAGCCCTGCCGATCAACCCTTAGGTTTTGGTGTTTGACGCCAAAGGGGGAGAGGGATCGAGTATGTTAGACTTAGGGGGAATGACTTAGGGGGAGCTTACTATTCTATTATATTTGGTTCTTATGTGTGATACACTATTATGCATTCGTGTGCTTACTTTTGTGCATCAAACTATATTTATGTGATAGTGATATCTACGTGATCGTGATATTTGACATGTGTGCTCTCTACTTTGAATCTCTTATATGTCATATCACTTGTGTTATGCTCATTTGCTTTGCTTCCACGTTTTACTCTAATGCAAATGAGCTTTATTACTTATACTCATGCTTATTTCATATCTTCTGAGTACATCATGTTGTCTTGGGTCATATAAGCTTGCCTAACTCTTTTGTTCTTATTATCAAAAGCTTATATGAACCAAGCATGTTAAAAACCTCAACTCTTTCACATACTCGAGGTGGTATTGTCATCAATCACCAAAAAGGGGGAGATTGAAAGTATCTAGGCCCCTAGTTGGGTTTCGGTGATTAATGACAATATGTGATTACTATGACTAACGTGTGTTTTACAGAGGCAATTAAGTTAGGTCATGGTAATGGAGATTGATTGGGCTATCATGGTGGTCATGCCCCTACGATGGAAATCATTTCGGTTTTCAAAGGATGGACGATAAGGTTAAGGATGGACTAGTTCTAAGTGCCGTTTGGTGTTGAAGAGACACTTAGAGTAGTTTAGGACTTTGTTTTTCCTTTGGTCATACTATTAAGGGGGGTATGGACGGGTAGCTTGACCTAGGTGAGTCTAGTGAGTTAGGTGTGGTGCACACTTGCTAAATCTAGCACTAGATAGCTCCTAAAAAGCCCTTAGATCCATTGGAGCAAACTTCATTCACGTATGATCGAAAGTTGGAAGTGAATGGAGGGTCAAATGCTGACCGGACGCTGGCTTCGGTGTGACCGGACGCTAGCGCAGAGTCCAGTCAGTCCATTTGATCAAGGTGAAGTCATCTAGAAGTGACCGTACGCTGAGAGGTGAAGTGACCGGACGCTGAGTCCCAGCGTCCGGTCAACTACAGTAAGGTTCCAGAGAGGGAAAATCACGACCGGACGCGTTCGGTCAGTATTGATCGGACGCTGAGTCCCAGCGTCCGGTCGACTCTAGTAAGGTTCTAGAGAGGGAAAATCATGACCGGACGCTGTCCAATGTCCGGTCACCACTTGATCACTGGAATTCAGGGTGAACTGACTGGTGCATCCGGTCAATATGACCGGAGCGTTCGGTCACCCCATAGAGGCACATAACAGTTCATTTTTCAGCCATGCTTATAAATACTTCCTCCATTCGTGTGGGGGGGTACTTTTGCTCATTCCAACAGCTGAGAAACACCTTTGTGAGTGCCAAGAAGAGCAAGGTCCTAGTGAGGTGATTGAGATTTGAGAATCACAAAGAGAGCCCTCATTAGTGAGATCAAGAGTAGCAAAGTGTGCATCCACCCTTCTCATTAGGCTTGTCGTGGTCAAGTGAGAGTTCGTGCTTGTTACTCTTGGTGATCGCCATCACCTAGATAGCTTAGTGGTGATTGGGAGCTACACCCTTGTGCGGGTGCTCCAATGAGGACTAGTGGGGAGTGGCGACTCTTCGATACCTCAGCAAAACATCGCCGCATTCCTCCTTCTCTCTTTACTTTGGGCATTTACTTTGAGCAATTCAATTCTTGTCATTTACATTCATAGAATTGCCATGCTAGAGTAGGATTGTAACATAGGTTGCTAAACTTTTGTGCGTTAGATCAATAGAAACACTTTTTAGGCATAAGGGGTTAATTGGGCTAACCGTAGGGTTTAATTATTGCAAAGAAATTTAGAATTAGCCCAATTCACCCCCTCTCTTGGGCATCTTGATCCTTTCACTAGCTCTCAAAACTAATTACACTAAAGAGCTTAGTTGCACTATGAATGTAAATACAAGAGAGGGTAGTGATGTTTATACCTCCGTGTAGATGAGTGAACCAATCACAAGATGAAGCCAATCAATCACAAAAGAATCTTGGTGACAAGAGATGACATAATGATTTTTCACCGAGGAGCTAGTCCCTATTGTGGCGATACACTCACTTAGAGGTTCACGCGTTAATTGGCATCGCACGCCAAACCCACATTAGGGTGCCGCACAACTATTGGTATTTATTAACTTGTCACTTGTTTTAATAGCCACCTATTAATTATCTACATCTCATAACATTACTTTACTAGGTTGTCATTACTTTACTAGGTTGTCATCGCTAGTGATGGTGCCAGAGATGCTTGTTGGTGCTGCCTAGCATCGCTACTAGAATGATACTAAGTAGTTCTTTATCATCTTATGTGACTAGAAGAATATATATATATATATGTGTGTGTGTGTGTGTGTGTGTGTGTGTATATATATATATATATATATATATATATATATATATATATATATGAATAAAAAAGGATCTGCAAGCGCATAGATAATATGCCATTGTAGCACTTCACCTGAGAGTATTCTAGGTATCATTATTTATATTTTTATCACAGGGAAGGTCTAGCATGGACAAGTATTGATAACTTATACTATTGATGGAGAAGTAAACCATAACCAATATTCTACTCATAACAGGGGTAAGTCATATGATAAGAGATATATATATAATAATAATAAGTATTGATCAATGATAATGATAAATCACTCAGAGTACTTATTTCTATGGCATTAGCATGATCAGGTAGAATATTAGAGGAATAATTCCTAAGTCATCCTTAATTATAAGTCAAAGCATACATTGATTAGTGCAATTATACCTAATAGTCATTGCTGAGATCATCTTCATATCTACACATAAGGGATATTACTAGGGAAGAGTAAGAACAGAGCTTATCTTCCTTCGTAATTAGATCTTATGTGCTACCTATATTGGGGAGTGAACTACAAAGGACTCAACAGGAGTGTCACGTTCGTGATCTACCACATGACCCAGAATATAGTTTGTATTCGTAGGTAAACAATGTATAAGCACCACGCTTACACAATGTCGACCACCCACCCATGGTACCTTAGAGTGAGCGCTATACGAACTTATGCATGAACATGATGATAATCCAACTATACTAAGCATATAATTAAAGTAGACGATGAACATTATAATGAAGAACATGAATAAGATGAATACTAATATTGTCATAACAATTGTAGCAAGCATATAAAAATAATGGAGATACAAAAGAAAGGGGTACAAATATTATACCAAACCACGCTCTTGACACGATCAGAAACCAAGCGAAGCCTGCTTGCCTCCCTCTAGACCTAGCCCAACTAGCTATGCCCTAGAATATGGTGGAGCTCTAAGGATGATTAGGGTTTCTATCTTCTCAAATAACTTGATGCTATGGTAGAACCACCTAAAATAACACACTTACAGAGGCGCTTGTCTTCCACTGACACTAAGCGCCCCAAGAGCGAGCTACATCGGGTGGGTTCCGTCGAGCACACCCCAAGGGAGAGCCCGAATGATCCACATTTTCCCCAAGGATCCAATAATAAGAACGAGTTACAATACTTAGTCCATTTCATACATCCAGAGTTCTTTAAAATTATATTATTATAGTACTAAATTCAGAGTGCGGAATATTAAACAATAGAATGAAAATAAAACTCAAATAAACATCTATCGATAATAAGCAAGGATACATCTGTGCTCACCAGAAAAATCATTCACACAACAGTTGCGTCTCAAGCAGTACCTGCAATAGGGGTAAATAAACCCTGAGTACACAATGTACTCGCAAGACTTATCCGACTAGTGGGAATAATTTTCCTACTCCAAGGGATATGATAAGCTTTATAGTTTGCTGGTTTCCTTTTTGCAGAAACCGACATTAATAGTGAATCCTTATTTCTGTTATTATTAGCGATTAGGATTCTTTCATTACCTAGCCATTTTATGTAAGCACCTATTCTACTTTCAAGCAAGAGTTGAGCTAACAGTTCCATTTCATCACCTTTCATCTTTCAGTTCTTACTATGGTGCTAGAGTTTGGACAAACCATACCGGATTGCCCAACGATTCACGAATCAATGTGCCTAGCTGGGTACCCTAAAAACACACGCCCTGCTTGTACCACAGGCACAAGCAGGACCAACCCATCACTCTCCTATCATGGAGTCTAGGTCCCCATCCAAACTTGGACTCCAAGCCCCCGCTCCTAAGTCTGAGACTCAGTGCGGTGCTTAGACCTCCACCATCCCCGTCTCCAATCAGTCAGTCCGAAAAGAGCCAAAACCCACGACAAGAGAGCAACAAGCCTTCCCTGCGCCCATACCCAAGTATGTGCTCAGAATAATAAATCTATGACTTGCCTAGCGTCCATTGCAATGGCCGATCCTTAACCGACATAGGTAGGGAAAAAATGTAACCAAGCTATGCCCTGTTGGCCATAGGACACAACCTTTTACACCCACTAGTACCCAAACCATATCCCTGCCCGATCACCATTTTCCTTTCCACCATATTATCATGAGTGATCATAATTATCACTTATTGTGAGTAACGGTAGGTTACTCATGCTACCGAAATCCTAAGCATAGCAGCTACTCGACCTATACTAGTAGGACTTATAGGTAAGTATATCTATGCATGTAGTTTCTATAAAATGCCTGTACGTAAATGCACATCATATATATATTCAGTGATCATTCAAAAATAAGGGTTATGCACCGAGGTTTGCCTTAGACAGGCGGTGTGTCAACAAAGTCAGCAACAAACGGCTCCGAGGCTCCCTCCTATATGAGAATCTCTTCCTCGTACTCCTCAATGATCTCCTTAAAGTCTTGTTCGTCTGCAGGCACAAACTCTACCAACTCGTTATCTACATGCATGAAATGATGATGCAACACTTAATAATACGGCAACAACAACTCTTAAAATACATCTGTCAAGCTACTAAACTAGCTTTACCGACTAAGACGCTACGTTACCTATCATTTCCACTAAACAGGTATACAACATTTCATGTATTAACTTAGCAACTAAATGAATCCCTATTCTTAATATCGATTTACCCTATATATGATAAAACATAGAGTACTAGCTATTCTATTTATCAACCTACTCTAGGGCTACAAAAATTACAGTGAGCACATAATAATCTAATGAGCCTACTGTAAAAATTTCATGACTAAAGCTATCACCGATTTGCCACAAAAATTCCTACAAATATTAAGCTAAATAATACTAAGCTTTCTAAAGTGAATTTATAAATCTATCATTATCACAGCTAACTGTAAACTAACTACACCAACAGATAGATAGCATGTTTGTCAACCTAACAAATTTTATTTTACTATTTTTGGACACCTACATAATTTACTATAATTTTACCAAGATCAGTTCAAAACTAAATTGAATAAACATTTGTTAATTCACTAGAAAAAGGAAAACTGAATCCACCCGCGCAGCCCACTACGTGAGTGGCTCGGCCTACACTGGCGCCTCACGCATGCGCACTATGACCCACCAGCGTGGCCCAACGCGGACGCGGCCCATCCGCTCGACGACTGCCCGCAAAGGGGAGGCCCGCGTGCTACGGCTGTTTTGCGAAAACGTCCTTGACCTACTGGTGAATCACCCTGAGACCCATGGTACTATTCCTACAGTCAGCTACTTCACAGATAAGCCCTTAGAACAATCTGTCTTTGCAACGGCAATACCCTCAAGCACCCACACGCGTACCGACACGACGATGTTGGCATAGGGTGGTCATGCCGGCCAGACCAGCCCCTCCCCACCTCCAATAGTGAGTCGATGCTCACCTAGGCACAAACTCGAATCGTTGGGCGGCAAAGCAGTGAACGGAGATGCTGTCCCAAGCTCCCTCCACAGCGGTAGACTCCTCCCTACGACGACGGCCATGTTCCCGTTAGCCAAGGCATAGACGACATGAACGAACCGAATAATGGGCATCAGCGACTCACCCAAAACCTACCAGACATGGTGGATTGATCGGAAATGGAGCGGGTGCGTCCAGCCACGTGCGCACAGCAAGGTTCGCGATGGCGGCGGTGGCGCGACCGTGTCCACAGCGCTGTGAAAGCAGTAGCGGTGGAAATGGGGTGCGCATGGGATGGAGGGGAACAGGGTGAAGACACAATGCTGAGCAATTGAATGGAGGTGGACGGTGCTAGGCGAATTGGACGGGCGCTACTGTGGGGTCTTAAGATGGCCGACGATGAAGGAAGCTTCAAATTGGGCCTCGGCAAGGTACGGTGGCAATAGTGGCCGAGCTCTATGCGTAGCTAGGATCCCACTCAACTATCAGGCACACTCAATTGCATGGATTTGACCAGCGCTACGAGCTAGCCCCTGGTGCAGCTCGATGACGCCGGCGCGACGCCCTTAAAGGTGGAGGTGACCGGGGCGTAGAGAGGTGCACGCCACTCAAACAAAACGGACAAGGGCACATAGGGAAGGAACATGTGCGCGTACGAGTTGGCACGACTCGTGTGGCCTTAGCGTCTTAACTTGCAAGCCGACGGTGACATGGCCATGTGCCGGTGCAGCAGCTCAGGCAGACGCGACGCGAGCGGTGCAGGCGCACGTGGGTGACCCAGCAATCACGACCACGACTAGCAGCAGTGCGAGGACACCACGAGGCAGATGGCAGCGGACTGGCTAGGGCATAGGGCCCACAATGATAGCGACGGTGGTAGAGCGGCTAGGTGGATGCGATGTAAGCACTACGAGCAACACAGCGAAGTGGGTGGCAACGGACTGGCCAGAGCAGCGGGCCCACGACGACAGCGGTGGTGGTAGAGCGGCCAAACCTGCCGGGCGTGGCATGCGCATGCTTGTGTGAGTCGCATGCCAGGGCACGGCAACGGGCGTGCGGGTGTACACACTTGGCAAGCCAGTGCTGCGGTGTCGAGCTGAACTGAGGCATGGTGACCGCATCCAGACGCTAAAGCCGGTCAGGAACGTGCCTTGCACGATTTTTAAAGCGTCCCAAAAATCCAACTCGATGCTTCAATTTCTAAACCACCTATTTTATACTCGAGATGCCATGTTAGGCTACTAAAACAAGCCCTAAGACCATACCACTACCTAACCTGATTCTTCTACAAAAATTGTCAAACTTAGCTTCGTCAAAGCGTTTTCCGACTTAGGAAATTCGACTGTCTTGATCGGATTCTCGTCGAATTTGATTTCCAAGCTATTTGGTATGCTAGCTAGTGAATTCCTTTCACGACCTCAAGTATTTCATCATCACCTACGAAGTTTGTACTACAAACTTTATTTACGTTCCGTATATGCGTTCTATAGCATTTTCGTTCAATAAAAATTCGTTTAAAACCCTAAGTGATATAACGCGACATAAAATAATACATTCGTTTCACGTTTTCGATGAACGTCTCAAGTTACGTGCATTGCTTTACACCCTATATTACACATATTTACACATAAATATGATGCTCATGCAGTGTTTTTAGCAAAAAGACTATACAGTGTAACACCGAGGGTGTTACAGATGCCTTCAGGGGGGCAAGGGCTGATATATATAGGCCGGAGCGTCCAACGTGAGCCCTTGGATCAAACCGACTTAAGGAATGGTGTAGATGCAACCTAGGAGGCGGTAGAGAACCGACATTGTGACGAGGCTGACAGGTGGGACCCTAGGGGGCCAGGCGGCCTCTAGGTGGCGCCGACCGGCCCCACCTAACGGTGTCTTCACTCCCGCTTTGGTGTGGAGTTCTTTTGAGTCTTCTAGAACCTTCTAGTGTCCGTTTCATGGTGGATAAGCACAATTAAATCTGACATGTAGGTCCACCTTGACGGTTTTCTGGATAAACCTTGCAGAAATCATAGATTCACCAAAACTCATGAAATTTATTAGTTTAAACCCCTAGACCTTTGTTGGTGATCTCAATTATGCATGTTTTATTGATGGTTTATAATGGTTGTTAACTACCACCAATAAACTCCCCCAAGCTTAACCTTTGCTAGTCTCTTAGCAAAGTTAAACTCAGTAAATGAATCAGGAGTTGCTTCAATGCTCTCACTATAAAATAGATCAGGAATTGCTTTAATGCTCTCACTCCTCAAAAGTACACATGCGTTCAAACAAAAATCACTACAAGGATTTGACTCTTATAGCACTAGTTTTCGCAACACCACACATTTGGTTACAATATTTGGTTCTATGGCAACCAACGTCATAACAGGTAGCGATATATAGGCTTTATGGCCACCAAAATTATGTGTTGCGTTAGTCATAAGCTTCGTTGCAAGACATAGGGGCTAATGCCACAGTGAAAAAGGTGGTTGCGAGTATGGGTGCCTTTTGCCACAGCTAGTGTTGAGTTGTGATAATATTGATTTTGTGTTGCGATAGCTAGGTGTTGTTGCCACCACTCTAAAGTTGGTTGCAAGTAGTCGCGTGTATGGCAACAATATAATTACGTTGTGTTAATCTTTACATGCGTTGCAATAGCTTTTGCTATATTGCATCCAAAAAAGAATTAGTTGCAAGTAGTTATGAATATAGCCACGATAAAACTTTGTTGCCTTAATCTTGCCTTGCGTTGCAAAATGTCTTATTCTATTGCATCGAAAAAGTCATTCGTTGCATCCGATGAGGTTCTATTGCCACTAACATCATATGTGGCTACATTTGAGTATATTTAGTTGCCAAAATATTTATGTTGCTACTAAGATTTGTCCGCGTGCATTTTGTGGCTACATTCCAAATTTGCCACGTTCAAAAAACTTTATGTACCTGGACTTTTGGCTTTGCCCTAGACCATTTCTTTTGAATCTATCCTTATTTTATTATGTTTATTGTGCTTCACAAATTAAGCTATTGACCCATAATTTAAACAAACAAGACAAGAAAATAACAAATTAAGTAAACGACACTTTAGAGCTCGGCAGTAGGAACGCGTCGATCTCATCTTGTGGCTTCTTGCGAGATCAGGGAAAAGATTACCTACGGTGGTACAGCCTATTAGAGAAAGCCCATGTAGCAGAGTTTAGACGGTCTCGCATGTCAGGCTCTTGTGCGGCACCACCGTATAGAATTTTTTTTCAGCAGGTCGTTCTTCTCTTCCTCAGCAGAGTTCTTAGCCCATGGTTGGATGCTTATGGTGTACCTGTTGGCTTCCACTGAATTAATTTTATCTCTACACCTAATAAGCGCGCAAGGGAATCGTCGACCACCGCCGAACCACGGCAGAACCAAAGATCAGACTCTGGTAGAAAAATGAAAACCGGTAAAAAAAAAGGAAAAAAAAAACAACCCTCCTAAAAAGGACCGGACTCTCGTAACAAAATATCACGCTTCTAAAAATATCAGACAAAATCACCATTCCGCCGCAAAACCCTGAAAACCGGTGGAAAAAGGGGGGAAACCCCTCATAAAAAGGATGGAACTCTCAGAACAAAATCTCACGCTGCTAAGAAGATTGAACAAAATCACTAGGCTCTACAGAATCTCAGCACCCTTACGCGGTATAGGAGACAAATACAAAGCTTCCTGTGCGCGTGACCTTACGTGGGCAAGGCCGCAGTCGCCACTGCTAGGCACACGCACGACCGCCATCGCCGCCGGTCTCGGTCTCGACGGCCGCCACCGCCGCCTGGCTTAGGTACGTTTTTCCATTTTCCTTTAGGATTTCATTCAAATAGTTCACGTATTGTGCTCTTCCTTTTTAAATTAAATTCTAATGACTCTCTTCATGTATTTTTTTAAAGATTCTATGCTACATGGAGCCTAATGAAAATAAGAGACAAGGTTGTTCAACACCATTCAAAGGCTTAACAAGTCCAAACAATGACGGTAAATAATAACAGTCTCTCCAAGCGCGAATTCTACACGCGATATGGATATATCAATGCTTTGGAATATAATGGAAATGGTGCTAATTAATTATCTCTTTCTGTCTATTAAAAATTAGGTGGGCAATTCCTAAACAAAAATAGGTGGCCAAAGTGAATCGAAATTGCTTACACAAGTCAATGAAAACCAGATCCATGTGGCCGTGTTTGATATGATTTTTACTGTTTTCTGTAAATCTATAGCCTTACGTGTCAATAAAAAATACATGTTCCCGGTGCAACGCTAAGAAAAAAAAATACATGTGTTGCATACTTGCATGTTATGGCCAAACGACCTGAACTATATGTATATTCTTAAGTAACTAAGATACTGGTTATATTTTCCATTGATTTATTTCCATCGAACGATAGCATTGCACCCAGTCATGTCACTTGCAAACTAAGCAACAGGGTCGAAAATTCCATCGCTAGTTAAATCTCACAACACATCCTAACCCAAAGAAAAGTAAAACAATCAGATCTGCAGGGATTACCAGGTTATAGCTAGCAGTGAACCCTCCCGTTCGGCCACCTCATTGCCAGTGGCGAAGCTAGAGTACAATAGAGGGGGGTGTCTTTCTCTCATAGGTGTGAAAATTTGATCTACAACCATAGTAAAAATTTGTTCCTAATAGAGATTTTTCAAATTTCTGTGGGTGCATGGGCACCCACAAGCTACTACGTAGCTTCGCCTTGGATTGCATCTGTGCCAACTTGACTGAGATGCCGATCACAGACCACCGTGCCTCTGCTCTACTATTCGTCACCACACGTGCCAGCTTTGCCGCCGCACCGTAAGCTCCGCCGCCGGCCAGCTGCGAGGAGTGCTCCGCCACCGCACGCACGTGCTCTGCCTTGCCGCCGTCGCAACCACTACACTACGCCTGGCACGTCACTGGCTTGTGCCGCGCACACGCTTGCTCGCCGGAGGCCGGAGTTGTAGCCGCCCCGCGAGAAGGGGGCCGCTGGAAGAGGACGACGGTGAGCCGGTGAGGGGAGGAGGTGGGGCCTCCAGATCTAGTAGGAACTTCTGGCTTGCATGCGTATGAGGAGAGGGCGAGATCCCGGAGCACACGCTTGGATTGGACTGGAAGCAGGGTTGTATCTGCATGTAGAGAGGACGCGCGAGATAGTCTCAAACTTTTGGCGCGTAAATATGAGAGAGATTTCTTTGACGTGAGAAGGCCTCAAAGTTTCAGGTCCGTTCGTTCAGTCTTTTGGCGCGTGAATACGAGAGAGAATTTTTTCGATAGATTTTGATGCGCACTCAATGACAGACTAGTATTTTGATGTGCGTCTAGCCTTCTAATGACTTTAAACCAGCACATAAAGAATGTCCAAATAATAATATGTGCCGGTAAAGTAAAATAAGGATTTTATTAAATTTTCATATTAATCTATTGAAAGTAGTTGGGCACCAGTTCTAGTTATTATATAAATATACCATACAAAAATACAACTCTACTAGAATTTGTGAAACATCTTCTCAGTTTTGTACATTGTATTCAGAATGTGGCAAACATTATGTATACATTTGATCCTCAGGAAGCATGTTTTTCACTTCCTACCTCTATTGCAACCCAAAGATTTACACTTCAAAAGATATACACGATCTTTGTTGTTGCGTAGGATTGTCGCTCATTTCAAATTTGTTTTGTTGTTTGTTGGAATTACTTCACTTGAACTACAAGTGAAAATGATCTTCATTTTACAAAAAATATATTTATGAGTGATTTCGTACATTGAAAAATAATAGCCAAATTTTCTTTGAAGAGTCCAAATTTTGGTTAAGGGCTAAATCCATGAAGAGTCCAAATTTTGGTTAAGGGCTAAATCCATCGTTAATAACATGTAAAAAAAAGTTGCATAAGAAAATCTTATCGAGACAATGTTTTGCTTCATTTGGCATCCATTTCAAAGCACCTGTTTATAGTCAACTATTTTCTCTCTAGCAAAGTTAAAGGTAACTAGTAGTTATTAAAATTATCTTTATATCATGAAAACTTATTATAATCTTGAACTAGCATATTTTTCATGAAATAATTTAGTTATGTTTTTTTAAGCAATAATATACCTTTTTGGGTATCTAAAATGTATTTCTATTCATTTTGCTTAAACTATTTGAATTAAATGTGTTGTAAATAAGATTATAAAATTACAAAGAAATACATATATGAGTACAAACTTGTATTTCAATATCACATAGAATTAAAATCCACTAAGCAAAACCCCACTAGCAATTTGTCTCAACATGCAAGCTGTCTAGGCAATGCATTATCACGTACAATTCAAATCCACTAGCACATGCAACTGCAATGTCCATGTCAGCAAGACAAATAAGCATTTTGTTGTTCACCTCATCATACCACGCAATTCACTAATCCGCAATTCCCGCGACAACACACGGGTTATGCTTCTAGTTTATAGTACGCCAGGGCTCACGCCAAGCACAAAGGTTAATAGTTAAATTTAACTTTTTTCTTTAAAATTAGTATAACTCTATGGCCCTTGGATTCTACCCTCCATCCATAAAGAAACCATCTATAACAACTAGTGACCACAGTGAATTATTTCAATGGTGAGCCCTTCTATCAACACTTGCACTTGCCAAACTAGTAGGAATCTTCTCTCTCTTTCCTAATTTATGGTACCCTGAGCTGAACCTAAGATTCAAAGACAACCACAATGTCCTTCCCGTAGCAATGCACAAACACATCTATATTCTTGGGAAAAAAAAAGATAAAAGTCCAGTTTTCATATAATTTTTTAGCCTATCTAATCAAAATGCTCAACCACCGATCATTCTCAATTTTGCAAAGACAAACAAAGAGTTTTCGAAAAGGCATACTAACCAAATATGATACCAAATAAAATTGATTCTAATAAAAATCTTTATTAAACACAGTGCCCTCGCAATAAGCTCTTTTTCTGCCTTCACTAGTAGAGAAACGACCTTTGATCCACTTCGAAATTTGGCTTTAGTCCCAGTATTTTTCGCGCCCGGGACTAGAGAAACCTTTAGTCCCGGTTGGTAGCTCCAACCGGGACTAAAGGTCCCTGCCCAACGGCTACTGCGGTAGGCTTTTGCTGCAGGGGACCTTTAGTCCCGGTTGAAGCTACCAACCGGAACTAAAGGTTAACTTTTACTCCCGGTTGGTCCCTCCAACCGGGAGTAAAAGTCTACTCCCGGTTGGAGGCTCTGTCCAGGACTAGAAAGTGACCTTTAGTCCTGGTTTCTGTATTCAACCGGGACTAAAGGTCCCCTCCTATATACCCCTTCTTCCTCCCCGAGCCCGAGCCACTTCGAGCTCAGTGTTCTTGCTTCATCGCCGGCATCTCTTCTTCCTCATCGCCTTTCTTCGATTCCTCATCGATTTTTCGGTTCTAAAGGTTACCAACTTTATACTCTCATGTTTGATCAGTAGCATATCTCATTTTGTGGACTAGATATATGTGGTTTTTTATGGTGGATTTTTTTATTTGTAAGCCATTTAAGCACAAAATCACTTTAAAGTTTGCATATTTGGATGAAGGAAGGTTAAAGTAGTTATTCAAAACTAGTATTCAGCTTTCATTTCTAGCATGCATAGCACACTTCATGGTTTAGAGATATAGAGAATTTTAGAGTTTTTTTTAATTTTATTTGTTTATAAAATGAGAAATTTATATTATATTAAAAATGAGTATAGAGAGTAGATGGCAACTGCTTTCGGGTCCTTAGTCTCTTATCGGGTTCCAAAGCGACTGAGGCCACACCTCCCTCTCATTGCATGCGGCAAGTGTGAGGAGAAAATTATGATGGAGTACCGGGTGAGGAAGGAGTGTCCCAACAAGGGCCATATCTTCTACAAGTGTCCGGATCACAATGTGAGTTATTTTGTCGCATTTGATGATTATGGTTAATTTATACTTATTTTCATGATAATTGTGATTAGAGTTCTAATTTTTTGTTTTAATTTTAGTGGGATGGCACTGGATGTTCAGGCTGGTACTAGGAGGAAGAGTATGTTGAACACATACAAAACTCTCTTGCACAGGCGGCTACGGCGGCTGATGAGGCAGTGATCCTGCGGAAGAAGCCCATAGATGTTGAACAAACGCATGATCTGTCTATTTTAGTTGGGATTGGTCGCGAAATCCTTATGCTGCTGAAGTGCATTTTAGCTTTAGTTTTTTTAGTGGTAGTTAGGATTGTCTACATTGTAGCGAGACTTTTATAAATTAATACCTTGTGTGGTGGCATGCATGTCGTATAATTAACTAATTATGTTCTAGGTTTTAATATGGTATGTATGTCATGTAATGCAGATGAGCCGGCATTGGATGTACAATGTTGATCGCCTCTCCCAAGAGTTCATTGAGGGCGTGCATTCTTTCTTACGTGTGGCCAAGGCAAACAAACGTGATGGTTTCATGTGTTGCCAATGTGCCATATGTAAGAATTTGAAGGAATATGCTAGCTCAAGGAGTCTTCATTCACACTTGAAGTCGGGTTTTATGCCAAACTATATTTATTGAACGAAGCACGGAGAAACTAGGGTTGTAATGGAAGAAGGTGAATAAGAACAATGTGATGATGATGACATTGTTGCTGAATATGGTGCCTTCAATGATACTGCAATGGGGGAAGCTGAAGAAGAGATAGGGGCAGAAGATGAGCCCGTTGATGATCTTGGTCAGGCCATTCGTGACGCACAAAAAGAATGCGAAAGTGAAAAGGAGAAGATCAAGTTCGAGCGCATGCTAGAGGATCACAAGAAATTGCTATACCCAACTTGTGTTGCGGGGCAGAAAAAGTTGGGTACCACACTGGAATTGCTGCAATGGAAGGCAAAGAATGGTGTATCTGACAAGGGATTTGGGGAGTTACTAAAAATCCAAAAGAATATGCTTTCGAAGGATAACGAATTGCCTGCCACTATATACGAAGCAAAACACGTAGTCTGCCCTTTGGGATTAGAAATCTAGAAGATACATGCATGTCCTAATGACTGCATCCTCTACCGTGGCGAGGAGTATGAGAAGTTAGATGCATGCCTGGTATGTCATGCATTGCGGTATAAGATCAGGCGAGATGACCCTGGTGATGTTGAGGACGAACGTCCCACGAAGAAAATCCTTGTCAAGATTATATGGTATGCTCCTATAATACCACGCTTGAAACGTCTGTTCAAAAACAAAGACCATGCAAAGTTGTTGCGATGGCACAAAGAAGACCGTAAGGTAGACAATATGTTGAGACACCCTGCTGATGGGTCCCAGTGGAGAGCAATCGATAGAGAATTCCCGGAGTTTGCAAATAATGCAAGAAACTTAAGGTTTGCTTTAAGTACGGATGGTATGAATCCTTTTAGGGAGCAGAGCAGTAGTCATAGTACTTGGCCTGTTACTCTATGTATCTACAACCTTCCTCCCTGGTTATGCATGAAGCATAAGTTTATTATGATGACAGTGCTCATCTAAGGCCCAAGGCAACCTGGCAACGACATCGATGTGTACCCGAGGCCACTAGTTGAAGAACTTCTACTTTTGTGGAACAGACCAGGTGTACGTGTGTGGGATGAGCACAAACAGGAGCATTTTGACCTACGAGCATTGTTGTTCGTAATAATCAATGATTGTCCTGCTCTAAGTAATCTTTCAGGACAATCAAACAAGGGATATAATGCATGCACGCACTGTTTCGATGACATTAAAGGTATATTCTTGAAAAAATGTCGAAAGGTCGTGTACCTTGGCCATCGTCGATTTCTTCCTGCGAATCACCCCCTAAGAAAGAAAGGCAAGCATTTTAAAGATAAGGCAGACCACCAGACCAAGCCGGGCAACCAAACTAGTGAGGATGTACTCAATATGGTCAAGGATGTGAAAATAGTATTTGGAAAGGCACATGGCAGCGAACCTGTTCCGAACGACGCCGACGGTCACGCACCCATGTGGAAGAAGAAGTCCATATTTTGGGAGCTACCCTATTGGCAAGTCCTAGAGGTCCGTAGCGTGATCGACATGATGCACCTGACGAAGAATCTTTGTGTGAACCTGCTAGGCTTCATGGGTGTGTATGGGAAGCCTAAGGACACACTTGAAGCATGACAGGACCTGCGGTGTTTGAAAGAACGAGACAACCTGCATCCAGAGAAGACAGATGATGGACGCCATTACTTAAGTCCTGCCAGCTACACTCTTAGCAAAGAAGAGAAGGAAAGCATGTTTGAATGCCTAGCAAGCATCAAGGTACCATCTGGATTCTCCTCGAATATAAAGGGTATAATAAATGTGCCAGAGAAGAAATTCCTAAACTTAAAGTCCTATGACTGCCATGTGCTCATAACGCAATTGCTTTTAGTTGCATTAAGAGGAATTCTACCTCCAAATGTACATCTAGCCATCGTGAAGCTATGTGCATTCCTCAATGCAATTTCTCAGAAGGCAATTGATCCAATGGATCTAGCTAAACTATAGAATAATGTGGTTCAATGTCTTGTCAGCTTTGAGTTGATGTTCTCTCCTTCCTTCTTTAATATCATGACACACCTCCTAGTTCACCTGGTTAAGGAGATTAGCATTCTCGGTCCTGTGTTCCTGCACAACATGTTCCCCTTTGAGAGGTTCATGAGAGTCCTAAAGAAATATGTTCACAACCGTGCTCGGCTAGAAGGAAGCATCGCAAAGGGCTATGGAATAGAGGAGGTCATTGAGTTTTGTGTTGACTTTATTCCCGACCTTGACCCGATTGGTGTTCCTAAATCTTCTTTGCTCTCACGTTGTTGCAGCCGGAGTCCGATCGAGTTGCTGGAGCTACTCCGACGGCTGCAGGAGCTGGACCTCACGTTTACATCATGTGAGCTACATATTCCAAAAGGGAATGCCATAATCATGGTGGCTCTCGGTGTTTTTCTCCTCCAGATCCTACCAAGACACCAAGAATCCATGGGGCAATAATACCACCTGGATATGCTAGCATCTCAGTGGATAGAGTTAACAAAGGTTTTAGTGATTTGGCTCTTGACATTCCAGGAGGTGATGGGGAGAAGACTCTAGGAGAAGCAGAGAAGACATTCATACTATGGCGCAAGCGCTACATCATTATTCCTGGGGTCTCTAGTCCACCGCCGCTTCCTCAACTGCCAGACAATAGGTGCAGACAAAAGTGAACGAAACAATTTTTTCACTAATTTTCTATTGACATGCATGATTAATAATAATAATTTCTTATACCTAATTATTCTTTTTTGTACTCACACAGTAGGGCCTCCACCAACCTAAGTCCAATTATTCAATCTCTAGATCATCATAGTGCTCCGAGCAATGATTATGCAATGCCGCCACCGCCGCCACCTCCAAGGAGGTCTCCAACGCCTCCAAGGAGGTCTCCAACGCCTCCAAAGAGGTCTCCAATGGTTGCCCCGCCTCCCTTCATGACCAAGAAGCAGCCAGCTCCTAAGAGGTTCGCCCCGCAAACGAAGCCGTTGGCCCACCAACCGGCAAAGAAGAAAGCCTCCTCTAATCCAGTTATTCCCCAAAAACTGGCTTACGAGAAAAGTGAAAAGGAATTAAATGCTACAGTACAAAAAGATGTGAGCAGTTTCTTCGAAAAAGTAAGAAAGCAACGAGAAGCGAGGGAGAACCCGGACAAACCGTACTTCTACCTACCTCCAGATCTTCTAATAAAGAAGGTGGACCAGAAAAAGCGGGAATCTCAAAAGACCCTACCAAAATCGGACTACGACCGCTCTCTCACCAAGTCATTTGAGGCGACGCAGAAAAATACTAGAGCATGGAAAGGTGTTGCACAACTCAAACAACAATCGCAACAATCAGTCCCCCTCTTATCATTCATAATGAATACGGTTCAAACTTAGATGTACTGGACGTCGATTTTGTGAACCTGGCTCGGTTTTACGAGGATACCGGTTTGGACCTTGCCCAAGTGCTCGCTGAAGGACCATCTGCTCCGAAAGAGTATCCTTGGAAGAAATTTGAACATGGAAAGAGTCTATACAACCCTGAGGCCTTAGGTGAACTAGGTACGCAAATGTACCTGCTAAACAAGTGGTACATGGCGGCGTGTGAACGGGGAGAGACCTTTGTTTCTGTTAGAGTTAGAAACCAACATTACTTCTGTGGCGATGACGTTATATATGTCGAGTTTTCATAATTACACTAACTATGCCACCTGGATTCTCTCGACAAAAGTCTCATTAGCTGCTATTGTCTATAAGTATGATTATTTTCTACTATTAAAGTGTATATATATAAAGCTACATGTATATATATAAATTATATATCCTCACACTATATTTTGATATATGCATATATGAGATGATAGAACTCAGAAAGAGAAAGGATAATGATGTTGGTTTCGTTGATCCAAATGTCGTATTCAAACACCCTAATCCTCCGCCTCAATGGAAAGCTGAACTCGAGAAAAATCTCATGAGGTTTTTAGTGAACCAACAAAACAAGGACATACTCTTCCCCTACAACTTCAAGTGAGTGTTAAATAATTAATATCGATCATATGGACATTTGTTCAATTATTTGCTTACTAGCTAAGCTATCTCCCATATATATATGTTGACTCTAGTTAATGTCGATCATATTTGTGTATAAAAACATATGCAGCAATCACTGGATATTGATGGTCATCGATATGACCAATAGTCAGTTGAACATCTTAGACTCGTTAAGAAAAGAGCAAATAGAGTACCAGACATGATAGATATTATCCAAGGGTAATTTGATCTCTCTAGCAACTATATATACCCCGATCTCTTAACTGCAACAATTATTAAATGCCAAATTAATTTTTTTATTTTATTAGGCACGGTGTTTGGAAAAGTTTCATTGAGGAACACCACATGAAACATTGTAAAGCGCCACTGGATGTAATCGCACACAAAGTAAGTACTAGCTACATTTATATATATATATATATATATATATATATATATATATATATATATATATATAATTCAATTAACACCATGCATGCTTTCAATTCACCGGATCTTTTTTCTCGTAAAAGTGGGTTCTGAGGCAAGAACAGGGAAACAACTACTGCGGATACTATGTTTGCGAGTTCATCATGGCGTACTAAAAAAGAACTCCTGAAGAGAACCTCAAAGTACGTTATATAAATATATTCATATATTCACAATTTTTTTATTGCTCATATATATATAAGTAATTACGTGACCAACACACACACACACATATATATATATATATATATATTAATACTTTTCCTTTAACTTTTATTGAAGACTCTATGGTTGAAGGAAAAAGTCATACGACGTGACCAACTGAAAGCAATTCAAGAGACCATAGCAGGATTTCTTAATGACTAGGTCCTAAACCCCGCCAGCGAGTTCTACAATGACGTGAACGAAACATGTAAGTCAAATCAGATGGAGTGAATTTGTTATGCCAAGAATATGGTAGAATATACAATACAAGCTTTATTTGTAATATATATATATACATATTATATGTACATAAAATAACGTACAATATATATATATATGCATATAATATATACGTTAGTTTCATACTTTAGTTTGTTCAAAATGTTCGAACATTATAAATGTGTAGAATACGTATATTATTAGCAGCGTAGAATACGTATTCGAAAACCTATTCAAAAACCAAAATGAATCATCAATTGAAAATAGAAACAAAAAAAAGAAAAAAAGAAAACCTTTAGTTCCGGTTGGTAATATCAACTGGGACTAAAGGGCCGGCCCACATGACCAGGCCGGGAGGCCTCTTTAGCCCCGTCTCGGGCGCGAAATCGGGACTAAAGGAGGGGCCCTTTAGTCCTGGATTCGTGCTCCCGGTTCTAAAACCGGGACTGAAGGGGGTTGAGAACCAGGAGTACAGCTAGTTTCTCTACTAGTGCTCTATCCCAAAGTAAACTACCTACCAAGGAGAAACTGGTAAAATTATGCTAGTGTGGCTTTTTACGGGTGGTCAATTGAGGCAAGGAAGCGACGTGGAACCTGGAACTACTCAAAATCAGATGCATGCGGGGAATGGACCAAGGTCAAAATATGGGTTGGAAGAACCGCCTCACTCTTTACATTGAGTAAAGAGACTACCAAAAATATATGTGCGTTGCAATGGAACATACCATTTTGTTGCAAGGTCATATGGGAGAATTGCAATTCCAAAACATATTTAAGTTGTAACGCATGATACTTATCAAGTAAATTTTGGAAGAAAGTATATTATTACCAAAAATATTTATTAAATTACATAAATAAACATATGAACCTGATAATAACAAAAGCTATGGACCTAGAAAAACCAAAATAACCTATAGTTTAAAACGAAGGGAGTACCTATTGTCGTGTTGTGTTTCCTATTTGTTTAAATGTATTTTGCCTATTTTATTATTGTTTATAGCATTTTATTCTGGAGAAATTTCAAGAACAAGCATACGGGTGATTTTCATGGTCATTTAAAATTCTAATTGCAAATGTACAGCTCACCCATATTTTCAGAAATTTAGAGAAAGAAATCGAATTACCACAATAAGAATTGATTTAGAAAAAGAAATTGACCATCTAGTAAATAATTGGGGGGCCTAACTCGCGCCCACCAAAATCCAAATTTCACGCGCTCGGTCTCGGTCGTATGGCCCGCACGATTGACCTTCCTCCCTCTCTCTAAAACAAACAAAACGCACTCCAGAACAAATCCAAATCGTTCCTCTCTATCTCCCATCACACCGCCGCCGCCGCATGACTAGACCCCTGCCGCCACCGCCACCGCACCTCGCCGGATCCGCCCCCACCGCACCGCCCTAGAGCTGCTCCACATCACTGCTAGGAGTTCATGAGTGAGGATATGACCCGGTCGGCATCCACAAGCACCTCATCCCTAACGGCATCTCCTCCGAGCACAGTCGCGCCACCGATCACTCGAGCGGAGATGCCTCTGTCTCTTTCTCTTCACTTCTCTAGGTGCCTCTCTCCGATCTCTCTCCCATCACCAGATCTCGATCCATGGCAAGGCGGTGCCTTGAGCGGCAAGAGTGGCAGCGGCGCCGTTGGTCCAGGCTTCCCGTGGAACGGCGGCGCAAGCAACCCCTACGGGCTCCTCGAGGCGCGGCTGCAACGGCGATGAGCAGCTCGACTTCGGGGATGCGGATCAATGTCTGTTCGGCGCATGGATCCGCCAATTACAGTCGCATCTCCGAGGAGGGGCGCATGGATTTGGGCATCCGGACGCCCGAACCCACCTCGCGCGCGTCCTCGACGACTTCCGCGTGTGAAAGCACTCGACTACCTCCCGGCACCCCGTCTTCTCGGTCGATTCCGTCAGATTCTCTTCCACCCCTCTCGATCTCCATTTTATCTCTCTCGATCTACTGTCTTCTTAAACATGATTTGGTTTTTTTTACTTGTGTAGTTGTGTGATGCTCGAGGGGCGATGATTGGGAGGGTGGGGCTCACCGCAGTGGCGGCGGCGCTCCGTGTCCTGTCTACACTCTTGGAAGGGAGAGCCGCTGCCACTTGATTTATGCTCCGAGAAGGAGGCCACTTCGGCTAGTTGCATAGTTGGTCCTGACGCTGCCTCCGCCAGCTGCCAAATCTGGTCGGCGACAAGCATTGTAGAAGTGCCATAGTGAAGTGGTTCGTACTCCTCCCGTTCATGATGTTGTCCTGCTGTCTGTAGCATTCTTATTTTCCTGCAATTGAAGGATATAAGCAGAGGAAACGGTTAGCTATCTGCTCTCATGTTTAGCCTAAGTTTTTGTATGCAGATTGTAGAAATGCCATCTAGTTTCAGAAGTGCAGTAGCTTCCTTGAGTTGTCTAGGCTCTCTCACGAAGTAATGGGTAGCATCCTCATTGATTAGTGATTAACGCAAAGTCTGAATGGTTTGGTTTTGAAGCTTTCATTGTTACTAGATTATAACACGGCAAATAGATGGTTCATCATTGCAGATATACTTTAATTGTCTACCTAAATGGTTTTGAAATTACCTTAGCTTAATATGGGGCTACATTTTTTATGGCACACGTTGTGGTCAAAATCAAGAAAATAGAACTGCTGGCTTGATAAGTTATAGATACACTACATTCTGGAAAGCACAAAGAGAAGTAATTCTATTTCCCGAAAGGTTTCAGAGCTGAATTTAAATGTAATACCAGATCATGCCTTGCATATTACTTGCACATCATTTGGTTGTCGTAAGTCCTAATATCTAATGTTAGACATGTAACCACAATGCACTTTTAATATTTTTCCTGCTCCCTGACTTTTGGCATTAATCTATAGATGCCGGAACGGCCACTGAGAAGCCCTTCAAGGAGATTTGAAGTAAGGCATTGAAAGGATCTTACACAAGGGCTCAGGATTTCTTGAGAAAGCCATAGAAGAACTCGAACCAGAGGTTACTTTGATGCTAGCCGTTCAAAGGAACTAGGTAAGCTACACTCTATCTAGTGTGGTATTACCAGCGGTCCATAGTATTTTCCAGATCTTTTTTTGGCCATGAACCATCCAAATCCCATAATTCAATGGCTTTTTAGACTTTGTGTTTGTTCATATCTTAAGGGACATTTGAAGTGCAGATCTCACATTCAGTCTTTATTGAGTTTCTGCACATTTCTGTAGTCTAAATAGTATAAACACTGATTTTCCACTTCCAATTGTATGTGTAATTTTATTCCCATGTGATAGACTGATAGAGCTTGTTCTCATAGCAATCAGAATGGTATCTAATTGTATGCCTGTTCATAAACTGCAGGAAAACATGGACGACCTGAATAATTAGAGAAAGCTTTATGCTTGAATGTTGGTGATGGATAGCTAGAAGAATTAGACAAAGATTTATTAGTGAACGCTGATGCTGATGGACCATGAAGAAATTAATAAGAGAACTCATATTTAGTTCTATTTTATTATGCTAAACATAGTTGCAAACTTATAGATAGAGATGATGTTTTTATTCTGGTGTGGTCATGTTTACTTTAGCAATATTTTGGTCATTGTGTTATTACTTTGGTTGAGACATATGTTTGAAGTTAATGAAGGCTCGAGTTTTTATGTGATGATGAAATCTATACTCATGATACAATTATTTTGCAACAACAATTAAATATCTAGCTATGAAAAAAGCGTTGGCTAAAATGCCCACGTTGCAATAAACTACTATGCAACCACTCTTTGTTGTTGCAATATACATTATTGCCACAAACTTTATCTGTTGCTATAGGACATGTCTACCACCAATAATGATGCGTTGCATCTTTCATCTATTACCACTGATAATGATTCGTTGCATCTTCCATCTATTACCCCAAACAATGATTCGTTGTAGTTTCCATCTATTACCATCAACAATGATTTGTTGCATTACCTTTTATTGCCACCAGTAAATGAGCGTGGTAGTTGTGATTCTAGCCACCAAATTTGTTACATTGCAACATTTCTTTGATGCAATGGAGCACATTGCATGGTAATATGACCATATTCCCACGTAACTATGGAGTAGCAATAAAGCCATGTTGCGACAAGTTCGTTCGTGGCAATACTGTCATATTACATCCACATGTTTCGTCGCAACAGTAACTCACGCAACCATTCAGCTGGTCGCAATACCTGTGCTTGCAACCAAATCGTGGTTGCGTTAGTTTTTTATGTGCATTGCAAAACCACCATATTGCAACACCACATCCAAAAGGATGCAAGAACCTATTGCACCGTTCCAAATGCAACCACTTGTCAACAACCATACATATATGCAATTGATCCGTATTGCAACCAAAATAGTCATATTGCAACCCAATATAGGCGTCACGACAGGGCTGGATCCTAGCAGTGAGTGAATTCTCCTCCGGATTAAAATAAACCGATCTGACTTTCAAACTTACCCATATTACCTTCAACTATGGGGCTCCTTAGCCTTCGCTTGGGTCTTGAGAAATTGAAAGACAGAATAATCAAGTCAAGCACTATGTCTCAAGTTCTTTGCTCAACCATTATTCTAGAGTTTTTATAGGTTTTTAAAATAAAACTCAGAGCTTCTATTGTATGACACTCTCAAGTCTCTCAATATATGTGATATTTATGGATCCTCACCAAGAAAATAGTGATGCTATGCCTTTCTCTTCCTACAACTAAAGCTTATGTGGAGTTCATAGGTAGGGTGAAAGTATAGAGCATACTTGCAATAAATATATTGTAAAGTCAAACCTCGGATCCAAAGAGAGTTGAGTCATACAATTGAATCAAGATGTGAATGTGTGAGGATGTCTATGGTGGATGTCTATGGTGGCAAACCTAATTCTACTTTGCTCCTTGAAAACATCTCTCTTTTGAAACTTGGAAACAACTTTGTAAGAAAACATGGGCTATCTTATTCATCTTTTTTTCTTTTCAGGCGGGCATCTAAATACCCATTGTTTTAAATATCTCGGATACTCGTTCATTTTTTCAATACATTTTCTTTTTTTATGAATAACTTTTGCATAGCCACATGCTTCTTTTCTGCAATAAAACTTTTGAGAGACAACAATAAGAACTTGGAGCATTTATTTTGTGGATAGGAATAGGGTATATTTTTTGTGTTCACTCCCAGTGTAAGAGTAAAACATTTTTAGGTGGATCTAGATGGAATGGCATGTTGTTGCGCCTACCCCCAGTGTAGGAGTAGTGCATATGTGGGTGGTGTGTACGTGGTCTTGATTTTAAGAGCATGACAAACCTCTCATAAGGGTCAACAAAGATTGACTAAACTCAATGCAAAAGCAAGCATCATATAAGAGTGAAAGTTTTCCTAATCTAAATATCATATATGGTTCTGGTAGGAATTTAAGCTTGTCATACTGAAGCTTATCATGAAGTATTTTTATGTTTTTCAAAAGACAAATCTTCGGAACTCTAGTATCACTTGAAACAAGATAAATAGCAGCTCAGACCTTATATCATATCCGTCAATTACCTAGACTTAGATCAAGCATATGCTACCCATGACTTACAAGTTCAGAGTAAATTCTTATATCAAATCAGTTGTATCCAAAACTCAGGAGAATTCAAGGCTGGAAACTAGGTACTTGAAAGGAATTACAACAGAGCAACTATTTATCATTTCCATTGCAAGAGATTATCTCAGAGTCTTTTATTTATTGAGCTCTTAAAAACAAATTAAAATAAACTAGACACGCCTTTTATTTTGTTTTTAATTTCACTAGATCACACATTATTACTATAGCTATATATATTTATTCTAAAGATAACTTTTTATTTTGTTTCATTCATTATTTTTAACTATTTAAAAGAAACTAAAACTAAAAAGAGAAAGAATACTTACCTGGATAAGAATACTTACATGGATAAGAATACTTACCTGGATACACGGAGATGCTTCTTCCCCAAGCTAGCTCTTTCGGTGAGGGTTCGGTGTTGTAAGTCCTTCGAACTGGACTTCTCCTTATGAAGTTCATTAATACCTTGGTTTGTCCTGAAGACGAAGATTCTTGTGATGATGCCTCTAATGGTGATGTCACCTTCTTTCGCAAAGCCTGTCTTGGTTTTGAGTTTTAATTTTGGTTTGACAGATTTAGGACCTTCACTTATAGAAATTGGGGAATCGATTTCCCCACACTTTGCTTGAAGTGTGTCCTACTATAAAACAAGATAGAGATCAAGTGCATGGGCTCTGTTGGTGGGAAAACACCAATAGAACCAAAACTTTACTTATTCTTCTCTAACCTTAGGCACATTGAACAAGATGAAGTTGATGTTATATGCTATGTTCAATTATATCATAGGTGATAAGAAGATTGAACATGAATGTAGCAGTTAAGTTCATTTGGCAGAAAAGATTGAGTTGCTTAACATATGGAAGGATTGTCCATAAGGTATCTATCATTTTCCAGAGATAAGATGTGCAATGTTTTAGCTCATTTGGTTAAGACTATAAGATTAAGGAAGTGGTGCTAGGAACAAGCTTAAAGAACTAAACATGTTTAGTTAATCAGGTTGGATCAAGTAAATTATAACTCAAACATATTTTGTTTCTTATTTATGTGCCTACCAGAATTAAGAAAAAACTTCTTAAATGATGACCATTTACCTTAGGAGGTTACCTTTGTCATTGAAGCGTGATGTCACCATATGACGAAGGATAAATGACTCATGATGGTCCTTCTCTTTTGCTTGAAGTTTTCCTTTTTTTCGGCTAGCCTCGTATCTTGAGCTATTCATGAGCTTCTTATCTTCTAGATTGCACATTTTCTTTCTCATCTTTTTGTCATGCCATCTTTCTGCTCTTTGATCTTCTGACACTTTGTTAGACCTTTTGCCTCACTCATTGTTTTATGCTTACAAAGGATTAGTGGACAACACATACCTGAGGGAATATACAATTTCGAAACACGGGTTGTTTGTCCCAAATTTTATAATTTCCCTCTATGCTAATAAAAAGATGGTTTTGGGATTACTTTAGTATAGAGATTATGTTTTATACAAGCATGGCTCAAGGCAAAGGTAACTTGTAGCAAAGGACAAAGTGAATGAACTTTGGTACTGTTGGTCAACCCGTGGTAGAACATCTGCATGATTAGCCAATTCTCCATCCCACGATGAGGACATTATGATATATAGTCTTAAAAGTGTTCCCATGCCTCAGGGACAGATTCATCATGTTGTTGCTGAAAACTTGAAATTCTCTCACGCAGAGCATTGGTCTTACCCGTGGGAAAGAACTTTGCTAGAAAGGCAGTGGAGCAATTATCCCATGTAGTATTTCTATCTTTGTTGGCGTAGAACCACTACTTCACCTTCCCCAAAAGTGAAAATGGAAAGAGGCAAAATAGTATGGCGCCCTTGGTTACTCCCTTGATGGTGAAAGTGTTGTAGATCTCCAGGAAGTGTTGGAGATGAGCACTAGCATCTTGATGTGCCTTTTCACAAAATTGGCTCGCTTGCACCATGTTGATGAGAGCCGGCTTGAGCTCGAATCCATTGTCTCCTACATTGACTGTGGGTCTAGTACGGATGTTGGCAGTGGTTGGAGCAGAGAATTCGTGGAGAGTCCTGTCAGCTATGGCTTCAAATTCTGGTGTTAAACTTCGCCTTATATGGTTGTCTTCTGACTCTAAAGCTGAAACTTTTTTGAGTTTAGCCTTAGTCCTCTTAAGTAGTGCTTATGGATCATCAACGTAGTTTGTCGGAAGGTCAAAACCGATCATACATTACCCTGCATAAGATACACAAGTAGACAAAACAAGGGTAAGCATGTTTGAGCAGAGATCAATGGTTTTCCTCGATCACATCAATAAGTATAAGTTTATCAATACTTCCTTTGTCTAGCTACCTTTCCCGGCAACGGCGCCAGAAATGCTTGTTGGTATTTATTAACTTGTCACTTGTTTTAATAGCCACCTATTAATTACCTACATCTCCTAACATTACTTTATTAGGTTGTCATCCCTAGTGATGGTGCCAGAGATGCTTGTTGGTGCAGCCTAGCATCACTACTAGAATGATACTAAGTAGTTCTTTATCATCTTATGTGACTAGAAAGAATATATAGATATGAATAAATAATAATCTGTAAGCGCACAGATAATATACCATTATAGCACTTCACCCGAGAGTATTTTAGATATCGTTATTTATATTTTTATCACAGGGAAGGTCTAGCATAGACAAGTATTGATGACTTATACTATTGATGAAGAAGTAAACCATAACCAATATTCTACTCATAACAGGGGTAAGTCATAGGATAAGATATATATATATATATATATATATATATATATATATATATATATATATATATAATAAGTATTGATCAATGATAATGATAAATCACTCAGAGTATTCCTTTCTATGGCATTAGCATGGTTAGGTAGAATATTAGAGAAATAATTTCTAAGTTATCCTTAATTATAAGTCAAAGCATACATTGATTAGTGCAATTATACCTAATAGTCATTGCTGAGATCATCTTCATATCTACACATAAGGGATATTACTAGGGAAGAGTAAGAACAAAACTTATCTTCCTTCGTAATCAGATCCTACGTGCTCCTACATCGGGGAGTGGACTACAAAGGATGCAATAGGAGTGTCACGTCCGCGATCTATCACATAACCCAGAATATAGGGTGTATTCGCAGGTAAACAATGTATAAGCACCACACTTACACAATATCGACCACCCACCCATGGTACCTTAGAGTGGGCGCTATACGAACTTATGTATGAACATGATGATAATCCAACTATACTAAGCATATAATCAAAGTAGACGATGAACATTATAACGAAGAACATGAATAAGATGAATACTAATATTGTCATAACAATTATAGCAAGCATATAAAAATAATAGAGATACAAAAGAGAGAGGAGGCACAAAGATTATACCAAACCACGCTCTTGACACGATCGGGAATCCAAGCGAAGCCTGCTTGCCTCCCTCTAGACCTAGCCTAACTAGCTATGCCCTAGAATATGGTGGAACTCTGAGGATGATTAGGGTTTCTGTCTTCTCAAATGACTTGATGCCTTTAGGGGGACAGGGGCTGATATATATAGGCCAGAGCGTCCAACGTGAGCCCTTGGATTAAACCAACTTAAGGAACGGCGTAGATGCAACCTAGGAGGCTGTGGAAAACCCACATTGCGACGAGGCTGACAAGTGGGACCCTAGGGGCCGGGCAGCCTCTAGGTGGGGCCGACCGGCCCCACCTGACGATGTCTCGGCTCCCGCTTTGGTGTGGAGTCCTCTCGAGTCTTCTAGAACCTTCTAGTGTCCGTTTCGCGGTGGATAAGCGTAATTAAATCTGATATGTAGGTCCACCTTGACGGTTTTCTGAATAAACCCTGTAGAAATCACAGATCCACAAAAACTCATAGAATTTATTAGTTTAAACCCCTAGACCTTTGTTGGTGATCTCAATTGTGCCCTTATGCATGTTTTATTGATGTTTTATAATGGTTGTTAACTACCGTCAACAACAACCAACACAAGATGAGGATCACACAAGCCACGAGCAATCCACTATAGTACATTTTGGCTCTCCGCTGGGGAAAGGTCAAGAACCCCTCACAATCACCACGATCGGAGCCATTATGAGTACCTTTTGTTCTCAATTTCTGGTTGTCATTATGTTTTTTTTTCAATTCCTTGTACGAATAGTAGCAGCAGAATGTTTTACTCAAAAGCTTAAGGCCCTATTTGGATACAAAGTATTGGAGAAATACCATGGTTTTTGAAAATACTTTAGTTTTCATAAGTTATTAGGTTTTGGATAAAATAAACTTTGTAGCTTTAAATCATGGTTTTGTTAAAATTGTAGTCTTTTGGAGTTTTAAAAACTTCACTAAATTTTCTTTTTTTCTAAATCATGATTTTCTATCTCTTTAGGTTACAAAACCACAGTTTTGTGATGCCATAGTTTCCAAACAGGCCCTTAGTTGTGTGAGGCTTGAGTTACATGCTTAAGGGAAAACATAACCTAACTTTCAAGTTCAAACCGTAAAATAATAATATATGTACAATCTCAATCCGCAAAATTAAGGGCCTGTTTAGAAGGAATGTATTATGTCAAGAAAACCCTGTAAATTACGGGTCCGTAAGTTTTTCGGATGCAAACTGTATTTTGCTGTTTGGATGCCCGGTCAGGCTACTAAGGGGTTGATTAGTTGTCCGAACCGGACTGTCCCCGCACCATTTAGTTGTCTGACCTTATTCATGTGGCGTGTTTGGTTGCCCTCCTCACATCTTTCGCTGGTATCCTTTCATTCATCTTTCCTCCTTCATCCCGCACTACTTCATCTTCTCAATTTCTACTTCCCTCTCTATGCAGGATGGCTTGATTCAGGCATGATGCAGGGACCCATGTGTCATACACTCAAAACTCACATCTATACATGCAACCAAACAAGATATCATTTTATACTAGACCAACAACAAAAATAACTAAATACAACTAAGTGCACGACTTAAACATGTCACCATTCTAGACGGACTCCCCATCCGAACTCTCTCCCGTCAAAGCAACCAATCACGTAAGTTTACACTCGGTTTGCGCCGCGGACAAAAAAAAGACGTCTACCGAGGCCTGTAAAATGAAACGACAGATATCGGGTCGTGCGTTCGTCTCGGCGGCGGCACGGAGGTCCGCTTCCTGGCGAAGTGGCGGCGCGGAGCGCTACCTGGCGACGAATAGCGGCGCGGAGGGCTACCAGGGCGGCGGCGGAGCGGAGCCGGTATCGGCGACGTCCTAGGCGGCATTCCGCATCATACACTTCATTGCACGACAACAAAGCGCATCTATTTCGTTCTCAATTTCAGGTGCGAATATATCCATGGCGACAACTTCAAATCCGTAGCTATAGAAGTCAGATCGACGGTGTCGGTGGCCAGATCCACAAGGAGCGCATCTATTTCGTTCTCAGATTTCAGGTACCCTTCACTCCTGATCCCATCTCTCCTTGTGTGAGAAACTTTGGTTGCTTGATGAATCTTGACTTCGTGAGTTCTGTGGGCTAGACTAGTAGATCACTGGCTGGCTGGAGATCGATCGACAGCAGTGTGGCTTAACTGCAGCGAGACCTGAGCATTCTGGATTGATTGACCTCAAGATTCACATTTGCCATTTCAGCGACGAGTGCTTTGCACTAGCAGCTATCTAGTACTGTACTACATAGATTGGTCGAGATTGTCATATACATATGTGGTGTTGAGTTGCTAGGATGATATGCTAACATCCATTTGTTTGATTTGCATTTCTGATTATCTTGAACGATTGCAAAACTTGGAGCTATCATCTCAATTTGATTCGTACGGATGACCCAGTTACCCCTGTCTCATACTGTTCTTCCAAATAGCATTTCACAGGCGGATAATTATTGCCTGGTTTTCTTGTGCACAGTAAAATACAAGTGTAAACAATTACAGGTGTATATTTGAGTAGCATCCAAACAGGCCCTATACATTTCGAATGTACACAAGCCGCAGTTTTTAAAGGAAAATTAAATATACGTACAGTGCTCAATATGTTGCATAACGAGACAATGCTACGTCTACAAACAAATTGACCATCTCCTACGCTGCACATGAAGCTACAACACAGAAAACTACAGCATCACATCAGACCGCCATGAATCCATGTCCCACCACTGAAACAGAATGCAGCGAATTGTAGCAGGTGGAGAACTAACCTCTTGCTCCCGAACAGGACAATGGGAGCAAAAGAAATGGAAATCTGGGTGAAACCCTAGCGTGTCAAGAAACTACAGTTGGGGAAGGAAATGCAGGTGCAGGAGGACCGATTTGGCGATAGTGACGGCGGTGGAGGAGAGAGGCGGCGCCGGTACAGCCACCGATGTGATTTCTAGAGATCGACATGGAGCCGTGAACTTCGGGAGGAACGTCAGCACCGAGCGCCGGGAGATGCGTCGCCGGCCGTAGGGAGAGATGTGCCGCTAGTCGCTGGCCACGGGATGCTGGGTGGCGGCGGCCGCGGCGGTGGCGGCCTCGCGACTCGCAAGGTGCGCGAACGAACGAATCGACGGGGTCAGGGAAACCCTCTCGGCGTCAGGACTCGTGGTTTCCTTCCACTCGGAAAACGCAGGGAAGCGGGCTTCAATACCTGAGTTGGTGGGCTTCCAAAGAGCGCGAAGAATTGCCCCGGGGGAGACTGGCACGGGTTTGTCGGCCCAAGGGAATTGCAGGGATCCCTCTGGGAAACAGTGTTGCCAAAGTAGCCCTAAGAGAAATGATTTTTCAAGCTCTGCCAGGCACCACCAATGGCTGTAACAGTTCCGACAACTTGGGGCGATCGGCCATAAAAAGGTTCGGAATTCCTTCTGGGCCTAGGCTCCTTCGAATGACTCGGCCCATCAATTGCCTTGTTGCCTTCGACTTGCTGTAGTCCATGCACATTGCCTTGCCGTTACTAATGGCTTCACCAATGTCAATGAGCTCTGTATGAAACATCCAACTTCTAAAGATTTCGCAAACCAAACTTGGGAATCTGCTAGCATTCCTTCTCCAGCCCCCTCCGCCCTTGCTACTCCAGTTTGAACCGCCGCCGTGGGGAATCTAACCGCGGGTCCCACCTTGTAACAAACTGACCAACCGACTTATCAGCAGTTCCCAGTTGAGCATCCTCCCTACAAATAGCCGTGCCGCCCCGCCAATTTGGCCAGCCTTTCACTTTCAAACGAGCACAACACAATCCAAAGAACGACGTGGGAGAGCGAGCGAGAAAGCCAGAGCAAGAGCAAGAGAGAGCAGCCATCGAGAGGAGAAGGCGAAAGATTCAGGGGAGCGAAGGACCGATGGCCGACCCCGACGACTATTGGAGCGCCGTGCTCGTCGTCTTCTTTCCCGTCGTCGCTGTGGCCGTGTGCGTCGTCTTCATTATCATTTGGTGCCCATGGCGACGGATGCGCCTCTTCACGCTCGGCGGCGTCACCACCCTGACACGACGCTGAACTACACCTGCACCATGTGCCAAGACAGCATGGAGGCCGGCGAGAAGGTCCGCACGCTGTCCTGCGACCACGCGTTCCACTGCGGCGGCAGCGCCAGGTGCGAGAGGGACATCGACCAATGGCTTCTCACTGCGGAGGTGATGGCGTGCCCGCAAGAGTCCCTATCCCGTGCTGCCGTGGAAGCAGCCACCGCCATCGTCGCCAGCACCTTCACCGTCAGCATTGGAGCCAGCGCTACAGCAGTTGCCGCGGACGTCGGCGACGCCGGATTTGGACTTGGAGAAGGCGCTGCTGCTTCCGGCGCACGAAGAGACACTAGCGGAGGCGTCGTCATCAGCATCGGCGCCACCGCTAGCGCAGACGCAGTTGCCGCGGACCTCGACGCCGGATTTGGCGGAGGTGTTGCCGCTTCCTGCAGACGACGAAATACTACCGGACGCGTCGTCATCGCAGTAGACACGCGCGATCGAGCTTGGATGGGACAGTGTTGACGCCTCCTGTGGGGCGGTCTGGAACTGGATCAGCTCTTGGAGAGGTTCTTCAAGGATTATTTCGTCCTTCTTTTTCTGCATTCTTGTTCTTGGAATTGATCGATGGTAGTTCGTCTTTTTGATGGTCTGGATCAGCTCTTGAAATACCCCTTAGGTTGTTTCCTTTTTTGCTTTCTTGGAACTGATCGAACTTAGCTGTGTTCCTGTTCTTTTGTTCAGAGCTGCGTCCACCTGTAACGAACCAAATGTCCGAATGCCAAGAAACGATCATATGTTAGTTCTTGGATCAGCTATAATGTTCCGATAGAAGCTAATAGATCTTTGGTTCATTGCTCTGGTACTCTGAATGTGATTTCAGTATAAACTGTTGGCATCATTGTTTGCTAATTTCTTGCAATAGTGCTTGACATCAGTTGCTTCATCATCTACTAATCCTTTTCTTGAGAGACAAAAACCTACGGTTTAGTTTCTGAACATATGGTTAATATTCTGAATATCTTGTGACCTGCTTGTTTGCTTTACCTCATTTTTCTTGCATTCTAGCTACTGCTGGTATTATACCTTTTATGAATGTATGGTAGCTGAAGATCAATATACTCTTCAGTTTTTTGGCTGTATGCAATGCCTGATCAATTTGAGACATACTTTTCAGCGAAGGAACAATGTTTTTCTCTCACAACAAATCAGCGAACAGTACTTTTCAGTTTGTCTTTTCAGCGAAACGAACAGGGCGGTTGAATTTCAGGAGGATGTGAGCAGGTTTTGGTTTAAATCTGAATCTCCTATGATATCTTGCTTGTGATGCCATGTTTGTACCTACATATTGTTCCTAATTTCCTGTTGCCAAAGCTTAGTTCTAATCAGACTTGAGTTACTTAACAGCTTGCTGCGCTTGCCTATTTGTTCGGTTGTTCCTCCACAAATTTTTCGTCAGTTGATGAAGTTTCTCATATACTGTTAGTATCAGACATAATCAGTTCATTTCGTGGCAAATATGGAGCGCAATAATTTTCGGTGACAGCAGTGTAATTATCACTAGTGATGTTTCTTGGTTCAGTCAGACTTGATATTTCAGTGTAAGAAGGGCAGTGCAATTCAGGGTTCATACTGTGACAATAAAATTCAGTGTAAGAGAGATGCCAAAGAGAAGTAATTTTGATTAATTGTAGATATCATACTACCCACAAGCTTCACTTTGCTTGTTTGGAGTATTTTTTTTTCTAGCTTCTAATTGGAGATGTTTCTAGGCTATGTAACACGGGTTAATGGACTGGCTCTATCTTACTGCCAAAAGGCAGTTGAACTGAAGAATACAATTAATAATTTTCAAGAAAATCTTGCAGTGCGCTTTGCTGTTTGGAGTTTTTTTTCTTACATTCCAGCTTCCAGGTGAATACGGTACAGCTGATAGCCTGCTATTGGTTACATAAGACTTACGATAGCTGAAGATGTAATGTAATTTGTTTGCAGAAATTGCTCAGTTCACTTGTTCAGTTCATGAGCAACTATTGCAGAGATTGTTTTCAGTGTTTTTGCTGCATACGCTGTCCAAATCCAAAGAAACCCCATCTAAGTTATGCAAAGCAACCAGCAGACTCCAATTGGAGTTTGGATTATCCACAATATGCTTTCGGAATGCATGTGGTGTGGCAGAATATTTTTATCACACGGGGTTTCTTAGACCAAAAGGTTAGAATCCAAATAAACCCCATCAAGTGCTGTCTTGGCCTCTTGGGAGAATTTCGCTTTGCAGCTGCCTCAGCAAGACCCTGCCACACTTGCCACATGGTGGGAGCATACAGCAAACAAGGTGCCAAAACAAGAACGCAGACGCTTCAATGAAGTTTGCATATACATCATGTGGAACCTTTGGAAGGGAAGAAATATGAGGATCTTTCAAAACGTGCACAAGACGGTGCAACAAGTTGCCTCCATGACCAAAGAGGGCATAGTGCAGAGACATAGGGTGATGGCAATGGGTGAGCAAACAAATTAGTGGAGTTTGGAAAATTTTCTACTCTGGTCCTAGGACCATGTGTTCGGCATAGCGGTTGTCATGTGTACGTAAAGCTCTTTTCCTACTTAATTGAGCGGCAGAGCTCCTGTCTTTACCTTAAAAAAAAGATTAGATATATTTTTCATTCAAGTTATTTTCAAAACATTAATTAACAAAGATCAAAGAAAAAAATTGTGAACATGTCCCCAAAGTTCTCTTTGCAGCAAGAAACGAGATTAGGAAACGCTGAGATTAGCCTTGCAAGGAGAAGATTACGTTTTGAGGCAATTTGGCGTCCCCTTCAAATAAAACGGATGAAATTCTTGATCTCTCCGGAATACAAAAGCGACTGGGCTGTATGCCCCTGCCTTGCAGTCCGGTACGAACGAGAGGCTGCGCGAGGCCACGGGCTCGGCCCTATCTGAGCTTCCAGACGGACTGGCCCATCCATCTCTCCAGTTCAACGGCCCCCTCCCGACCGCTTCCCTGCCTTCCACTTGACTCATAGGCAGTCGCATCGCATCGCGGCGAGACGCTTTTGCGTCGCTCCTCTTCCTCTCCACGCTCCACAGTCGCAGTCTTCTCATGATCTCAGAGATCCCCCAACCTGCGACATTTCCAGCAATTTGGTCGTTTCCCACGCGAGCTGCGCGCAACGCAACCATCCCACCCCGCTCCCGCTGCAGTCCACTGCTTCCCGGGAAATCCGCCTCGCCCCGATCCAAGCCACCAGCGCAGCCGCCCTGCCGCGACGGGGTCCGACGCCCGGCCGATCTCCCGCCTCCGCCAGCGCCTCGGTGAGTGACCGGCTGACAGCACCACATGCATTCTAAAAATATTCTCCACTCCCACGTATTCGGCCTATAATATCATGTTCCTGCGCATTGCTCCCTATATTGCTATTGGGGTTCTCTGATCTGAATTCTTTTTTTCTCGAATATATAAAAGACTTGTGCATCATTGTATCAAGAACAAGAGTTTAAACAAACATCTTGTATTGAGCGCCGAAGGAGATCGACCTAATACAGCCGAAAGTGGACCATCCTAGTAAAAGACCTCTTAATTCGATATTACATAAAAGAAAACAATCAATATAGACGTAGCTTTGTGACCTAGGAGGTGGCTTTACGTCTTCGCAACTGCCTGGACGGTGCCTTTCCAACGATCAGGAAGAGCTCGTCCAGCGCCTCGGCTTCGGACGCAATCAGGTTGCCGTCAAAAACCCTGTCAAAGGTCTCGAACTCCGAAGCGGATGGCACAGATGGATCCTTGGTGTAGCACATACGCTGCATGATCAACACCTCACCTCGCTTGGAAGCTGGCACTCGAGAGAGGCTCTGAGCCGCCAACCGCCTGCTCCGCCACGACAGTACCGGCTTAGCAGGAGGTTGCTTGGGAGGCTCACGAATCAGCGGAGAGTTCCTCTTACACGTGACATTGCTGATGAAATTGTCGAGGCGTCGTTTGACGGAGTCGTTGTTGTCCACAGCCTGGTGGGTAACCCCCGGTGGTGAACTAGGAGGGCCATCCACCGTGAGGTCGAGCGTTGTGTCATCGGCGAGTCCACCGCCCACTGAATGGGGCGCGGCGGTGGTGTTCGCAGCTCACAGGAGACCACCGCTGGGTCCCCATCCTCCAGCTGGGGAGCTGCCACTATCGGGGCCACAGCCGGAAGCTGGGGGTCACCGAAGTTGACGGGAGACGCCGAAGGGAAGGCCACGCGTCGATCGGACTACCGACGAGCGAGGCTGCGAACTCCTCAACCATCAGGTCCTTCGAGATGTCGCGAACACGCGTGGCGCTTGGGTATCGTGTGAGCGTCAACGGGTCAGGCTCAACGATGCCCGTCGCGTTGGTCGGTCCACCGTGCCATGCCTGAGCACCAGCGGCGACCGAGGTGAAGTTCGGTGTCGCTTGGGCGGCCCCTGTCGACCGGCCGTGACTGTCGGTGGCGACACTCGTTGCCGCAGCGGTGTCGTCCCCCTTTTGTCGGCGTCGATGTCTCCGACGTCTCCGCCCACCGTCGCCGTGCGTAGTCGCACCTGACACAGCTCCAGCCACGCTCGACGTGCTGCCCTGGGTACGCGGCCGATTGCCCAAGGTACGCTCTCGGATAGGGCATCGTTGTCGACCTTCTGGGGCATCAACTGTGCCAGAGCTGGAAGGAGACACCTTCCGCCGCTGCTTACAGTCCCGTGCGAGGTGTGGAACCCATTGCATCGAAGGCAGCGTGGGGGCAGCTTGCAGGTTGCCACCCTGTGCGCGGTGGAGAGATAGTTGAAGCACTTTCCGTGTAGATCCGTCGGATAACGGGTAGGGGGCCACTGGTTCGCCGATGCAGTGCGGACGGGGCGAGCCCCTCTGGCACCGCTTAACGACCCCTACGACAAGACCTCATGCCAGTCGTCCATGTCCCGAGCGGAGATGCGCTGGCGGGCGGAGCCCCATCCGTGACGTCCGAGGCATTGTCGGGCAGGGACGCCGCCATCCATGGGCCGAGCAGGTGAAAGGTCCTCATGTGGTTTTGGTAATTGAGTGACAAACTACGTGGACTAATTGTGTTTATGTGAGATACATAGGTGATTAGTCCACAGGTACATGTGTGTGAGCAACATATGCCATGAAGGTGAAAATGGCTTGGAGATGTTGCAAAGCTCAAACAAGTGATGATGAAGGAGCTTAAATGCACATGAGACATAACATTGAGTCATGTGATCAAGGTGGAGAAGATCAAGACAAGACTTGGCTTGATGGACCGGTTGCAAGCGTGAAGGGCAAGTCAAAGGATTTGGAGTGATGGACCACGTGGCGGTGAAGCTTGAGCAAGACTTGGCGCCGATGGACGATGGCAACGGTGAAGAGCAAGTAAAGTCAAGATCGATGAACCAATATGATCACGTGATGATATGAAGTGGATCATATCATTGTTGATCGTGTTGGTGCATGTGTTGCATCGACATTGAAGGAGATAGAATGGAATACGTAAGGCAAAGGTATAACCTAAGGCATTTCATTTTATCGGTCATAGGTGTGTAGAGAAGTTTATGACCGGGTTTAGGATAGATGGCCGTACTATCAAGAGGGGCAAACTTGTTTGCATATCGGTAATCTAGTGCCACTCGAGTGATCTAACTTTGCATCGTCGCTAGGATCGAGTGGCGTGGCAAGTTGAGTGGCTAACACCCTTGAAAATGTTTGTGAAAATATGCTAACACATGTGCACAAGGTGATACACTTGGTGGTTGGCACATTTGAGCAAGGGTGAAGGAGATAGAGTTGAAAAGGAGTTAGTCGCGCTGGTTATAGAGTGACTGGACGTGTCCGGTATGGTGACTGGACACGTCCGATATTTGGCGGCGTACTCAGCGACCGGACGCTTCCGGTCGCCACACCGGACATGTCCGGTGTGAATCAGAAAAAGCAGTGTTCGGTAGTGCAGTCGATCGGACGCTGGTAGCGTCTAGTCCGGTGTGACCGGATGTGTTCGGTCGTCGGTGGGTGCTTACTGTACTCAACCGGACGCTGAGGCTCAGCGTCCGGTCAGTTTCTAACTGTCGCGTTCGGTCGGCCCTGGAGGCTTATTGGACTCGACCGGACGCAGAGGCTGAGCGTCCGGTCATTTCGTGCTGAGCGTTCGGTCGTCTTGTCAGAGAGCCATTGGAGGCAACGGTAGGACACGTGGCGGTTAGACAGCTACCGGACACGTCTGGTATAGCGACCGGACACGTTCGGTATTCGCGTCCGATGCGTCCGGTGCTGCGTCCGGTCGACCCGAAAAACGCCCAGTGAAGGGGTAACGGCTAGTTTAGTCCTTGGGGGCTATAAATAGAAGTGGCCTTCGGCCATGGCTGGAGCTGAGCACCTTGAGGGACTTTGTGTCCATGCTTGAGAGTGCTTAGGAGCCCTTCATCTCACACATACTTGATAGTGATCATCCGATTGTATGAGTGAGTGATTATAGTACGATTGCATCGTGAGGTTACATCGAGTGGCACTAGGTGATCGAGTTGCAAGCCGGTGGTGCTTGTTACTCTTGGAGGTTGCCACCTCCTAGATGGCTTGGTGGTGGTCTCCGTCGAAGCCCGCAAGAAGCTTGTGTGGTGCTCCGGAGAAGTGCTTGTGAGGGGCACTTGTGCTCGTCCTACGGGAGTCGTGAAGAGCAACTTTAGTAAAGCATGTCATTGAGCTACCCTCACTCAAGGGGTAGGTTCTTGCGGCGCCCGACGTGCGGGCTTAGCGGGTGATGCTAATTAGTCGCCAAACCACCAAGTGAGCGGTCGACACAACGGGGACTAGCGTGTTGGCAAACACGTGAACCTCGGAAGAAAAATCATCGTGTCAACCTTGTTCTTCCCGTTGGTTTGCATCCCCGTTACACAAGCTTGCAATTATTTTCATATACATTAAGCTTATGTTGTTGCTCTTGTAATTAGTTAGCTTGTGTAGCTTACTAGTTACCTTCTTGTTTGTGTAGCATAGAAGTAGCTCTCTTGCGTGGCTAATTTGGTTTGCGTAACCTTGTTAGTCACATTGCTTAGTTTGTGTAGCTAAGTATTTGCGCTCTCTAATTTGGCATTGGTTGCCTTGTTATTGAGCATTGCTAGTGAGCTTAGTTGGCTTTGTGCTTTTGCTTACTAGCATGTGTAGGAGCTCCCTTGTTGCTTAAAGTTCTAGAGGCATAGGTTTGTGTGACCTTACTCCTATAATTGGTTAGGTGAGCTCTAGCTAGCCCGGCACCTTTGTTGCTTAATTAGTATCTTTGGAAGGTGCTAGAAAATATAGATAGAGGGGTGTAGTCTTGGCTAGACCGATAGTTCTTAATTCCGCACTTGTTTCGGTTAGCCGACGCGATTAATTTTAAAAAGGACTATTCACCCCCCCTCTAGTTGCCATCTCGACCCTTTCAATTGGTATCGGAGCCCGTTCTCTCATTTGTGGTCTTTACCGACCCGAGAGGATGGCGAACTTTAGGCTAGAAGTTGTTTGTGACACACATTTTTTATGGCACACACTATGCACAGTGGAAACGTCATATGCTTGATCATTTCTATGAATTGGGTCCCAAGGCATGGTGGATCATTGTTGTTGGTTTTTCTCGTGATGCCTTGGATAAGGATAATCTCACCCAAGTGCAAGAGGATTGCTTACAACTTGATCATCGTGCTCTTTATTATCTAACGTGTGCTATATATGATGATACTTTTAGACGTGTGTGGGACTTGGAGAGTGCTCATGATATGTGGCTAGCACTCCAAGCCTTTTACGGTGACTCCTCCATATGGGATGATGGTAAATTCAAGAAGGAGGATGAACCAAAGAAGGAGGCTCATGAGTGTGTTGAGCATAACCACAATTTGGTGATTGTGGAAGATTGCTCCACCTCATGGTCAAGTGATGATGATGATCGATCTACCACAAGTTCACTTGACAAGGTTGATGATGATGCCACAAGTATTACAAGTGATGATGCTACCCCATGCACACTTGTTGGTGATGATGGTTCATGCTCAAGCCATGATGAAAATGCTACTACAAGCTCTCCAACTACATCACCACATTGCTTCATGTCACAAGGTGACACCAAGGTATCAAATGATAATATGGTTGATCATGTTGATTCATATGATGAGCTTGTTAGTAGACTTGCTAGCATGACCATGTCTTTAGAAAATGCGAAAGCTAAAACAATGATATTAGAAAATAAAAACTCATTTCTAAAGAATTCTTGTGAAGAACATAAGAAATTACTTGATGCTTATAAATCTTCACATGATAAGCTAAAATTGAATCATGAGACACTACTTGCATCTCATGATGAATTATTAGAACAACATGCTTCTCTCATTAAAATGTTTACAAAGAAACTTAAAAATAATGAGAGCTTATCACATGGATCAAATGATAAATCACAAATTGTTGCTAACCCTTGTGATGTAGTGAAAGCTCTAGTTTGGTTTTGGTTAGTTGATGAAACCCTAAGTGCTAACCTAGTTTATCAAGATGATTATAAGATAGGTAGCACTACTCCAAGTGATGAAGCAATGGTGAAGATCATGACAATGGTGATGGCATGGTGATGGTCAAATGCTTAAACTTAGAAAAGAAGAAAGAGAAAAACAAAAGGCTCAAGGCAAAGATATAAAATGTAGGAGCCATTTTGTTTTAGTGATCAAGACACTTAGTGAGTATGATCACATTTATGATAAATAACCGTACTATTAAGAGGAGTGAAACTCGTATCGAAATGCGGTTATCAAAGTACCACTAGATGCTCTAATTCATTGCATATGCATTTAGGATCTAGTGGAGTGCTAACACCCTTGAAAACATTTGTGAAAATATGCTAACACATATGCACAAGGTGATACACTTGATGGTTGGCACATTTGAGCAAGGGTCAAGAAGTTAGAGTTGAAATGGAGTCGGTCGCGAAGACGCTGGCATCGGTCAACTGACCGGACGCTGGGTCTGAAAGCACCGAACGCTGGCTACATGCGTCTGGTCGAACTGATAAGATGGCACAGTGCCTAGGGTTAACCACCGGACGTTGGACTATGTTCGGTCAAGGTGGACCAGACGCGTCCGGTCGAAGAAATACCCTTCGGGGAGCTTACTGGAAACGACCGGACGCTGGGGCTTCAGTGTCCGGTCAGTTTTGCCAGAGCGTTCGGTCAGCTTCGTAGCCGTTGAAATCTGATGAATAGCGTTTGAAGCTAGTGACGCATGGCGTCCATCGGGCGACCGGACGCTGATGGTCAGCGTCCGGTCTGTCTGACTGGAGTGTCCGGTCACCCCGCGTTGTGCCCAATGAAGGGATACAACGGCTCTAATTTTTGGGGCTTCTATTTAAAGCCCCATGGCCGGCTCAAGCCACAACTCTTGCACATTTTCATTGACATAACAACCTTGTGAGCTTAGCCAAGGCCCTCCCACTCATCTCCATCATTGATCCATCATCATTGTGAGATTGGGAGAGAATCCAAGTGCATTGGTTGAGTGATTGCATCTAGAGGCACTTGGCATTCGTGTTGCGCTGTGGATTTCGCTTGTTACTCTTGGTGGTTGCCACCACCTAGACGGCTCGGTACAGCGGTGGAGGATCAGCACGAGTTGGTGATTGTTTGTGGTCGTCTCCGGTGATTGTGAGGAGAGTTGTACCTTCCCTGGTGGAGCGCCAAAAGGTAACTCTAGTAAATTGCTCGTGTCATTGAGTTACCTCACTTGTGGGTCGGTTCTTGTGGTGTCCTATCGTGTGGACGAGGTTTCTGAAACACCTCTTAGCCGCCGAACCACCAAGTGTTGGTCGACACAATAGGGACGTAGCGTGTTGGCAAGCACGTGAACCTTGGGAGAAAATCAATTGTCTCTTGTCTTTGGCATTCTCCCGGTGATTGGCTATATATTCATCTTGTGATTGGTTCATCCCCTACACGTCGATATAATCACCATACTCACTTATTTACATTCTTGCAAACTAATTGATACAAGCTCTTTAGTGTAAGTAGAATTGAGAGCTTGCTTTATTAATTACATCCATCTAGTTGAGCTCTTTAGAGTAGCAAGGTTGAGAGCTCTTAGTGAGTAATTACATAGCAAGTTTGTGTGCCTAAGTAATCATTGCAACTAGAATTGTTGGATAGGTGGCTTGCAACCCTTGTAGAGCTAGAGCAAGTTTGCATTACGCTATTTGTCATACTAATCAAATTGCTCTAGTTGATTTGTAGATCTTTAAATAGGCTATTCACCCCCCTCTAGCCATATTAGGACCTTTCAAGTGGTATTAGAGCCGTGGTCACCGTTTGATTAAAGGCTTAACAACCTCGGTGTCAAATTATGGCTCAAGTTGTGTTCAACCATGTGGGGGGCAAACTACCGTTCTTTGATGGCACATGCTATGGTTATTGGAAGAGAAAGATGAGGATGTATCTTGGTTCAATCAATGATCAAGTATGGGAAGTGACCGAAAATGACTATGCTATCATTGATCCCGATGATCCAACCAATCAAGATAAGATCAACAAGCAATGCAATACAATGGCTCTCAACACCATATACAATGCCATTGATTCCAAGGTGTTTGAGTAAATCAAGGATTGTGATAGAGCAAATGAGGTGTGGAAGAGATTGGAAGAAACATATAAGGGCACACCGGCGGTGAAGAGTGCCAAGTTGTATATCCTCAAGGATAAATTGACAAGCTTCAAGATGAAGAAAGATGAGAGCATTCCGGAGATGTTCTATCGATTGCAAGTCATTGTCAACGACTTGAAGGTATTAGGAGAGAAGATCAAGGATGATGATGTCTCCCATCGATTCTTGATGTGCTTACCTCCAAGATTTGAGATGTTAAGATTGCTCATCATAAGAGGAGGATTGAAGGACATTACCCCCAACCAAGTACTAGGTGATGTCATGACACAAAATACATACCGTGTGAAAAGGAAGGGGGATGACAAGGAGGACAAGAAGGAAGAAGAGGATAAGAAGAAGAAAAGCATAGCATTCAAGGCTAGTTCATCATCATACAAAAACAAGGGCAAATCCAAGAAAGAATCAAGTGATGATGAAGATCTAAGTGATATTGATGATGAGGCTATGGCTCTCTTTGTGCGCAAGATGGGCAAGTTCATGAAGAAAAAGGGCTATGGTGCAAGAAAGAGAAGAGATCACACCAAGAAGAAAGAGTATGTGAGAAGATGCTACAATTGCAAGAGCCTCGATCATGTAGTAGCAAATTGTCCATACAATAGTGACAATGATGAGGATAAGAAGAAGAAGCACAAGGAGGATAAGAAAGAAAAGAAGGAGAAGAAGGAGAAGAGAATGACCTTCCAAAAGAAAAAGAAGGGTGGAGGCTATGTGGTCACATGAGATAGTGATGGCTCTTCGGATGATGATAGCTCTAGTGATGATGACAAGAAACATCTCAAGAGAGCATTAGCAAGCATCGCCATCAACAAGAAGCTATCCATCTTCGACACTCCATCGACATGCCTCATGGCAAAGCCTACCAAGGTAAAATATAATGAGAGTGATGATGAATGTGAAAGTGATTCTTGTAGGGATGATGATAACGATGATGGGGAGCACACCAAGGAGGAGCTCTTGGATATGTGTGAGCAAGTGCACGCTTGCAATGAGATGAAGAGAAAGGAGTGCAAAGAATTACGCAAGAAGCTAAAATCTCTTGAGCAATCCTTTGATGAGCTCAATGCCACTCATGAGAGGCTAATGGAAGCCCATGAGAAGCTTGGCAAAGCTCACTCTAAGCTTGAAAAGGCTCACTCCTCTCTCATTGAGCAAGTCAAAGTGGAGGAAGCCAAGAAGGAGCAAGTGACCATATCATGTGATGTGGGACTAACATGTGATCTTATTGATGAATCTATTTTTATTGCTCCCACTAATACTTCTTGTAGCAAAATCATTACTACTCCACCTATGAATGATGCATCACTAATGGTGGAAAATAAGAACCTCAGGAAGGAGGTAAATGAGCTCACTCGTGCCTTAGGCAATGCCTATGGTGGAGAAGTCCACTTGCTAAAGTGCTTGGGTAGTCAAAGATTTTCTCTCAACAAAGAGGGATTAGGCTATACTCCCAAGAAAGGCAAGGCGGCCTTTGTCACTCCCAAAGCTAGCTTTGTGAAGGGCAATGGTCGGTTTTGCAATAGATGCAAGCAAGTTGGGCATATAGAGCAAAATTGCAAGACCAACAAGAACAAGCTACCTAATGTATCCTCAATTAAATTTGATTCTTGTTACATGCTTTATAAGGGTACCAATTGTGTGAAGGCTAAGTTCATTGGTACACCAATTATGGGCCCAAAGAAGAAGGCCATTTGGGTACCAAAAACCTTGGTAACTAACCTACAAGGACCTAAGCAAGTTTGGGTACCTAAAAGAAATTGATCTTCTTTTGTAGGTCAATTATAAAGCCGGAGGAAGGCATTGGGTGCTTGATAGTGGATGCACACAACACATGACCGGTGATTCAAGAATGTTCAATTCAATCAATGAAAGCAAGAGCAATGGGATTGATAGTATCACATTTGGTGACAATGGCAAAGGCAAGGTCAAAGGGCTTGATAAGATTGTAATATCCAATGATTTGAGCATTTTCAATGTGCTACTAGTAGAGAGCTTGAACTTCAACCTATTGTCGGTAGCTCAATTGTGTGATCTTGGTTTCAAGTGCATATTTGGTGTGGATGATGTAGAGATCATAAGTGTAGATGGCTCTAACTTGATATTCAAAGTATTTAGATATGAGAATCTATACTTAGTTGATTTCAATGCTAGAGAAGCTCAATTGTCAACATGTTTGATCACTAAGTCTAGCATGGGTTGGTTATGGCATAGAAGGCTTGGTCATGTTGGAATAAAACAATTGAACAAATTGATTAAGCATGATTTAGTTAGAGGCATGAAAGATGTCACATTTGAGAAGGACAAACTATGTAGTGCATGTCAAGCCGGAAAACAAGTTGGGAATACACATCCTAAGAAGAGCATGATGAGTACATCCAAGGCATTTGAGTTGATGCATATTGACTTGTTTGTATCAACCACATACACTAGCATTGGTGGAAACAAATATGGATTTGTGATTGTGGATGATTTCACTAAATACACATGGGTATTCTTTCTTGGTGACAAGAGTGATGTGTTTGCAACATTCAAATCTTTTGTCAAGGGTATTCACAATGAGTTTGAAACAACCATCAAGAAAGTTAGAAGTGACAATGGTAGTGAGTTCAAGAACACTAGAATTGATGAGTTATGTGATGAATTTGGAATTAGACATCAATTCTCGACCAAGTATACTCAATCAAATGGGCTAGTTGAAAGAAAGAATAGAACCTTGATTGATATGGCAAGATCAATGTTGAGTGAATACAATGTGAGTCATTCATTTTGGGCCGAAGCAATCAACACGGCTTGCTATTATAGCAACCGACTCTATTGTTACCCCATGATGAAGAAGACACCCTATGAGCTTTTGAATGGAAGAAAGCCCAACATAGCATACTTTCGGGTTTTTTGTTGTAAATGTTATATATTGAAGAAAGGCACTAGATTGAGCAAGTTTGAAAAAAAATGTGATAAAGGTTTCTTGCTTGGTTACTCCACTACTAGCAAAGCTTACAGAGTTTGGAATTTGGCTAGTGGTACTCTTGAGGAGGTTCATGATGTGGAGTTTGATGAAACAAATGGCTCCCAAGAGGAAGATGAGAATCTAGATGATGTAAGAGGCACTCAATTGATCAATGCAATGAAGAACATGGACATTGGTGAGTTAAGGCCTAGAGAGGTGATTGGTATTGAAGATGACAAGAATCAAGTGTTCTCTAACTCAAATGTGCAAGCTAGTGGTTCTCATGATCAAATCCAAGCAAGCACTAGTAATGGCAATGTGCAAGATCAACAAATGGCTAGTTCATCATCTCAACCAAGTGATCAATCAAATACTAGCAATCAAGTGCAAGTGCTTCAACCAACCAATATTGCAAGAAATCATCCATTGGACACTATCATTGGTGATATTTCAAGAGGTGTGAAAACAAGATCAAGATTGACCTTATTTTGTGAGCATTTCTCATTTGTGTCATCCATTAAACCTAAGAAGATAGATAAAGCTTTGAGGGATGTTGATTGGATAAATGCTATGCATGAAGAGCTAAACAACTTCACAAGAAACCAAGTATGTGATTTAGTTGAGAGGCCTAAGGATCATAATGCGATTGGAACTAAGTGGGTCTTTCAGAACAAGCAAGATCAAGATGGGATAGTAATAAGGAACAAAGCAAGATTAGTGGCTCAACGTTACACTCAAGTTGAAGGTCGTGACTTTGGAGAAATATATGCCCCAGTTGCAAGATTGGAAGCAATTAGGATCTTGCTAGCTTATGCTTGTGCCCATAATATCAAGTTGTACCAAATGGATGTGAAAAGTGTATTTCTCAATGGGTACATCAATAAGCTTGTGTATGTTGAGCAACCTCCCGGTTTTGAAGATGAGAAAAAACCCAACCATGTCTACAAGTTGAGAAAGGCTTTGTATGGATTGAAACAAGCACCTAGAGCATGATATGAGAGATTGAGGGATTTCCTACTCTCTAAGGGATTCAAGATGAGAAAGGTTGACACCACTCTCTTCACCAAGAAGCTTGGAAGTGACTTGTTTGTAATGCAAATCTATGTTGATGATATCATCTTTGGATCAATAAATCAAGAATTTTGTGAGGAGTTTGGCAAGATGATGTCAAGTGAGTTTGAGATGTCTATGATTGGAGAACTTAGTTACTTCCTTGGTCTTCAAATCAAGCAAATGAAGAATGGCACATTTGTGAGTCAAGGCAAGTATATCAAGGACATGCTCAAGAAATTTGAAATGGATGAGAGTAAAGCTATTAGTACACCAATGGGGACAAGTGGAAGCTTGGATAGTGATGCTAGTGGCAACATGGTGGATCAAAAGATATATCGGTCTATGATTGGAAGCCTACTCTATGTGACCGCATCAAGGCCGGATGTGATGTTTAGTGTATGCATGTGTGCTAGATTTCAAGCCTCACCAAGAGAAAGTCATTTGAAGGCAACTAAGAGAATATTGAGGTATTTGAAGCATACACAACATGTTGGATTATGGTATCCCAAAGGAGCAAGATTTGAGTTGATTGGATATTCGGACTCCGATTATGCAGGATGCAAAGTTGAGAGAAAGAGCACATCGGGCACATGTCAACTATTGGGAAGATCACTTGTATCTTGGTCATCAAAGAAGCAAAATAGTGTAGCACTTTCAACCGCCGAAGCGGAGTACATTTCGGTCGGTAGTTGTGCTCAATTACTTTGGATGAAGGCTACCTTGAGTGACTTTGGAATCAAGTTCAAGCAAGTGCCATTGCTAAGTGACAATGAAAGTGCCGTCAAGCTCACCAACAACCCGGTTCAACATTCAAGAACAAAGCATATAGATGTCCGTCATCACTTCATAAGAGATCACCAACAAAAAGGGGATATTTGCATAGAGAGTGTGGGCACCGAAGATCAACTTGCCGACATATTCACCAAGCCACTTGATGAGAAGAGGTTTTGCAAGCTAAGGAATGAATTGAACATACTTGACTTCTCCAATATGTGTTGATGCACCCCCATTATATGCATGCCTCTCCTTCGAGCAATCCAAGGTAAAGTTGATTGACATGTCATCCATCCATTTCTAAGGACTTGTTTAGTGCATCTAGTCATTCCTATCATGTCCTAGGCTCATTCATGAAAATCAAATAAATTTGATGCTTGTATGGTACCACTATTGCTTGTATGTTTGAAATGATCTAGTGGTAGCATATGACATGTTTGTGGGCTTGCAAACCTAGTGTTCAATTTAGAAAATGAGCTATAAGTGTTTAACTCAACATGGTATAAGATAACCCTTATTTGGAGGTGTGAAGAAGCTTGTCCTTGGATCAAACCGAGTTAAATATCTTTTGCAAGTAATCTAGATTGAACCAAATTGGGAAAATGATCCTCATTTCACATAGTTTCACCCCAACATATCTTTTGTGCAAATTGTTGACATTAATAATCATACCCTATCTATACTTTAAGCCTTTGTGGTCATTGATGACAAAGAGGGAGAAATAGTGTATAAAGATAGTGAAACAAAGGAGGAGATAATATATGACAAAGGAAGGGGATCAATTAAAGATAATATATGACAAAGGAAGGGGATCAATTAAAATTTTGAGCATACAAATAGGGGGAGCAAGCTCATAAACTTGTATGGTGCATTTGAATGAGCATTACATATGTTTACTTGCATGGCATAAGTTTTAATTTCAAAAATCCATGCTTGTGTGGTGTATGCTAGTTGTAGGTTTGAATGTTGAAATAAAAAACTAGCATACATAGGCAAAAGTAACTAGACCTATGTTCATTCCATGGAAACTAGACCCTTATTTGTAATATTGATCTCATGGGGTATTCTAGTTTTTGTGTATGTCTAGTTACTAATGGTGCTAAGGATGGTATATTGGTGCACTCCGATTGATATCACGCTTCAAAGGTCCATCTCTTATACCTTAGCATCATTTGGTAGAAATTGACTCCTATATTTCCTATCTAATCATATGTGAAAAGCTTCAATCCAAACTCTTAGCACATATGTAGGGGGAGCAATTGCTATCATATGGAGTTCATGAAACTTGCCCATATTCTTTACACATGGTAAATATGCTTGGACAACCAACATGGATTCAAATGAACTTTAATTTATATCTTTGTATAAGGGTTGTCATCAATTACCAAAAAGGGGGAGATTGAAAGCTCTAGTTTGGTTTTGGTTAATTGATGAAATCCTAAGTGCTAACCTAGTTTATCAAGATGATTATGAGATAGGTAGCACTACTCCAAGTGATGAAGCAATGGTGAAGATCATGACAATGGTGATGGCATGGTGATGGTCAAATGCTTAAACTTGGAAAAGAAGAAAGAGAAAAACAAAAGGCTCAAGGCAAAGGTATAAAATGTAGGAGCCATTTTGTTTTAGTGATTAAGACACTTAGTGAGTGCGATCACATTTATGATAGATAGTCGTACTATTAAGAGGAGTGAAACTCGTATCGGAATGCGGTTATCAAAGTGCCACTAGATGCTCTAACTCATTGCATATGCATTTAGGATCTAGTGGAGTGCTAACACCCTTGAAAATGTTTGTGAAAATATGCTAACACTTGTGCACAAGGTGATACACTTGGTGGTGTTGGCACATTTACAAAGGAGGTGGTGTTTGCAGGGTTGAGATGGGTTTGGGGGGATTCGGCGCTTTTGGGAAAATGAAATGCCTATTTTCTATTGCGCTGGATGTAAAATTCTTGGAGGTTGGCACATTTGACCAAGGGTGAAGAAGTTAGAGTTGAAATGGAGTTGGTCGAAATGATGCTGGCGTCGGTCTACTGACCGGACGCTGGGTCACTCAGCGACCGGACGCTGAAAGGCTGCGTCCGGTCGAGCTGTCAGACGGCACAGTGGCTAGGGTTAAGCACCGGACGCTGGCTGCGTCCGGTCAAGGTGGACCGGACGCGTCCGGTCGAAAAAATATGCCTTGGGGAGCTTACTGGAAACGACCGGACGCTGGGGCTTCAGCGTCCGGTCAGTTTTGATCGGAGCGTCCGGTCAGCTTCGTAGCCGTTGAAATCTGACGAACAGCGTTTGAAGCTGGTGACGCGTGGCGTCCATCGGGCGACCGGACGCTGAGGGCCAGCATCCGGTCAGTATGACCGGAGCGTCCGGTCAGAGCGCGTTTTGCCCAGTGAAGGGGTATAACGGCTCTAATTGATGGGGGCTCTATTTATAGCCCCATGACCGGCTCAAGGGAGAACTCTTGCACATTTTCATTGACATAGCAACCTTGTGAGCTTAGCCAAAGTCCTCCCACTCATCTCCATAATTGATTCATCATCTTTGTGAGATTGGGAGAGAATTCAAGTGCATTGCTTGAGTGATTGCATCTAGAGGCACTTGGTATTCGTGTTGCGCTGCGGATTTCGCTTGTTTCTCTTGGTGGTTGCCACCACCTAGACGGTTGGAGCAGCGATGGAGGATCGGCACGAGTCGGTGATTGTTCGTGGCCGCCTTCGGTGATTGTGAGGGGAGTTGTACCTTCCCCGGCGGAGTGCCGAAAGGTAACTTTAGTAAATTGCTCGTGTCATTGAGTTACCTCACTTGTGGGTCGGTTCTTGCGGTGTCCTATCGTGTGGACGAGGTTTGTGAAACACCTCTTAGCCGCCAAACCACCAAGTGTTGGTCGACACAACGGGGACTAGCGTGTTGGCAAACACGTGAACCTCGGGAGAAAAATCGATTGTCTCTTGTCATTTGCATTCTCCCGGTGATTGGCTTGATCTTCATCTTGTGATTGGTTCATCCCCTTCACGGCGGTATAATCACCCTACTTGCTTGTTTACATTCTTGCAAACTAGTTGATACAAGCTCTTTAGTGTAATTAGAATTGAGAGCTTGCTTTGTTATTTATATTCATCTAGTTGAGCTCTTTAGACTAGCAAGTTTGTGTGCCTAAGTAATCATTGCAATTAGAATTATTGGATAGGTGGCTTGCAACCCTAGTAGAGCTAGAGCAAGTTTGCATTACGCTATTTGTCATACTAATCAAATTGCTCTAGTTAATTTGTAGATTTTTAAATAGGCTATTCACCCCCCCCTCTAGCCATATTAGAACCTTTCAGCGGCTTGTGCGACGCGCGTGAGGGTGGGGGCGCGGCTTGGCAAAGGAGCGTTGCGGTATGGGTGCGGAGATGCCACGGTGGAGGAAGGGCGTGGGAGGAATGAGCGGAAATGTGCGGAGGCGTCCTTCCGTCCAATATCAGTATGTGTCATTATCGTAATAAAGACCATATAATATTGAGCCCGTTCGCTGGTCTGAAACTTGGCTGGTTTTATGAGAGAGAAACACTATAGCAACTGGTTAATAAACAGTGTTCGCTAAGAAGGATCAGCCGGCTAGTCTAGTTTTACCAGACCAACGAACACACCCAATGTTGGCGGGGGGCCTGCCCCCTATCTCCGCCCCTGCCTCCGGTGCCGATGCCAATGGCCGGAATTGTGTTTGGGTGTCTATAACCTGATCGATGAAGTGTTTTTAGGTTCAGCGCAGGACGGGAGGCGGGAAAGGTCAGTCGATGGGTCCAGTTTGTCAGTTTTACAATTGGACACGCTTCTATTCTTTTGGTCCGTTATAAGCTGTGGTCCAAAATTCAAGCGACTCAGATCCGAAGCTTGTCCATGATTAAATCTTATATGAATATCATCCTCTTTTTTTTTTTCTGGAACACATAATATCATCCTTTTTGAAATAATGTAATGAACATAAATCTTCCAATACACCGTGCCTCGTATAAACATCCTAAAACTATCTACTACGATGAAGAATAGAAAATACATCATAAACCATTTGGCCCAGGTAATTGTGTTCGTCAACCCATCGATTTAATCACTTCAATGGATGCTACATGTGTTCACATACCAATCTTCCCTGGATTTTATTGTCATGGTTCGTTGACCAAATTTTCTGCTCGACTTTTTCCGTAGTTCCATAATTCATGAAGCTCGCCTCTTAACCAACCAAGAATAACAATAACCCCTGGCATAAAAAATGATGCATCATTAAACACAATGTAGAGTTGAATGAAACTAGGATTGTGGAAACCGTCCATACTTACCCAATGTACATGGCACAAGGTACAACAACGCAGGTTGACCCTGCCCGTCCATCAGGAACAGTGCAAGATACGTTATGAAAAGGCCTGCATGGGGGAGATGTAAATGGTACTATCTCACCATGTATTCTTTGCAACAATACAACTATTTCTCTATAGTCAAATAGCATGTTCTGGTCACAGTGCACCTATTGCAACATGAATTTAGTTTGTGCTGGCTACAGAGAAGGTCAGAAAAAAGGTTGTCTAGAACAAAATGCCATATGAACTTCCATACAAAATGCCCAACAAGGAAACAATTAATGACATGGTGACTAAAACGCCTAGTGGCTCTGGATCAAATGTTAACCAAAACATTAGTATAGCAATAGGCAGTTCCTGTTGATTCAAGGAAAAAATGTTTAACTAGGAGCTCCTAAACATTTATTTAAGGCACTCATAAGTCACCCACATGTCAAGAAACTTGGAAAATTTCAATTTTGTTATCTAATTTTCAGTTACATATTAAAACTTAAGGTTTGACTCAGACTTGCTGACAATATTTTTGGAAGGGCTACCCATAATGTTGGCTTCGTCAGTTTGCAGGTTTTGCAGCCGCTACTGCATGCGCAGCTGATAGCGTCAATCCAGTAGCCCTGGCAGGAATTTACTTAGCAGGCTTGGAGGAGCCTTTGGAGCCCGCTACGTCCATCTGCAAGGAGCAACAAGTGGAACCCCCTGACATGGACACAGGCACCGGCGCCGCCGCCTCAGCAGGACAGCAACTCCATCGTCATAGACAAGTACCTCATGCTGCCGCAATAGCTCGCTGCCGCCGACCCCGAGCGGGCAAAGGCGCTACCTGCACGAGCTGCTCTGCCCTGCTGCCGCACAGGGAGGCCACCCATGTGTTCTTCTTGGGCTGCCGCGGCAAGGCGCACCACGTGTCCTCATACCACTCCGCCTTCTTCCGCGCACCTCCATGGCGTCCCCGCACCACGCACCACCGCCACCGCTATGAACCGTGGCAACTCTGCCTGTACTCGCGTTGTCGCTCGCCGTCACCATCCTCCGGCTCATCCAGTCCACCTCCGTCAAGTTTTATCTCGACGAGTTCACCGCAAAGGACAACGTCCGCACCAAATACGACCAGCCTGCAGGTGGCGTTGCTCATCCTCGACCAGCGTAGCGTTCTGGCACAGGCTTGAAGCAGGCCTTACAGGTATAAGCGGGGTTTCATGACACCACTGATCACCCACTGGGCTTTGCAGGTCAGCCTGCTCCAAACAGCAATAACTAAGCTGGGTGGCTGCATTTGCCCAATAGGTCTTTCCTGCGGGGCGGGCAAAGCGGGCCTGCAGGCCCACACCGCTTGCATCCCTACTAAATAGTAGTATTCCTTTAGATCTGGAGGAGATTATTTGTCCCAATACAAATTAAACTGAAAAGAGCTACAAATAATATATGAACTGAACTGATCCTATTCCTACCAACAATATTTTTGAAAGGGGCAAAGGGCTACCAATAATATTAGGTTCAAGTATTGGTAGCCCTTTGCCCCTTTGCCATACTTGAACCTAAACAGTAGTATTCCATTAGAGCAGGAGGTATAGTTTGTTCCAATCTACAAATAATATGGTTTGAACTGATCCTAACATGGTTTTTGGAGACTTGGCCATTAATCAAAATTCATTCTTTTGCTGGAACCAGAATATAATCCACCATCATGAAGATCATTAAAAAATAATTGTTGCAGCAAATTGCATAGTTGAATAAGGAACATAAGCTATACCACAATAGAAAAATAACACAGAAATTATCTCAAATACAAGCACATACCAACTGCATATCCCACAATTAGCCACAGAAAATATCCATTCAAGACACCCTTTCTGGTTGCTCTGTCAAATCTGTTCAGCATATATCAAAGGAATGTGAATGATGGAAATAACTACAAATACCAAAAAGAAAATAAAAAAGGTAGACATTACAAGTTTGGTGAACAATTACTACACTGAAGGCAAAACTCACTAACCCCACGTTACAAGCATAATGACAGTTCATTAGAGTAGTATTCCACACATTTCCTAAAACTGGAAAAGACAAATCCATATAAGAAAATAAAGAAAAGTCATCTACTAATCCTGAATTTAGTTTAGCTATGCTTCCCTTAAAATCCTAGGTGTTGTAACCGATAAATTAATTTGAATGCTCAACTATGCTTCTTAACATCAACATTGCATTTAGCAGGAAACAATCAGGGTCCGGCTGTGATAGACTACTAGCGCTCAACTATATTGTTCTATACGTGCAGCCTTAGTGGAACTAATGGATCACAAGTAAATAATGTATATGGCAAAATCGCATACCTATAGCTGAATGCAACAAGCAATCCAGGGAAGATAATGTCACCAAAGCCTATCATATCATAGCCACCCCATGGATCGAAGAAGCGGGGTATCCTTAGGAGCATAGGAATTGATTCCCCAGTGTTATCACCTCGAGCAACCTGAGTAATTTCCAAAGCAAGCATAAATACAACAAAAATAATCAGAGGACTCAATGGGTAGAAGGTATAGCAAATGTTGGCTGATCACAATCACTGTATAGGTAATTAAGTTGATAATTAGATGAATGGACAGGTGATATCTACGCAATTATATTATGCACACATATAACCAGTCAAAAGCAAGCATACTCTAAACCAAAACAGAGCTTTCTAAGGATACTGAAATTTCGGGGTGTCGCCTCCGCGGGACCAGCCCCGCCCACGCTCGCATTCCTCCTAACAGGATCTGCGGGTGACGCCGACCAACTCCAGCAGCTGCTCCTCGCCACTGACCACCCCGCGACGTCTACCTCTTGCTCGACCGCGCCACCTCTGTGGATGACCATGCACGGCTCGCCCACGGCGCACAGGCCGCCCCAACCAGCGAGGGGCCTTCGCTCTTGCCACCACGCTGCTGCTGAGGGTCAACCAGGGATGGGACTGGTCGGTGCAACGCGACGCTGATGAGTACCCACTCGCCACCCCCAATGGATTTTTTTGTAAGCATCTTTGCTCTCCTCTCCTCCTCCGCTGCTGCTCCCCTTGTCGTGCCCAACCTCTGTGCTCTGCTATTGCCTCGTCCCCCCATCCCTGGTTGTGTTCTTCTTGGATTTTGTTCTTGATGAATCGCCGGATTAGCTCCCCTGGTGCTCTTGTGGAACTTGAAGAGGATGTGCACCCTGCCAAGCTGGTCCGTAACTGGGATTTCTCAGTCGGTAAGCGCTTTGAGGCTAATGTGTTCCGAAAGTTTGCCTCTTCTGTTCACCATCCTTCGTCCTCGCTGAAGGGATCTTTCTTCCTGGTCGCCATCTTATGCCGCTATCTCTTCAGACTGACTGAAGAGTCTGTCAGCATGGCGCTTCACTGTTGTCTCGGAGGCACTCCGGCTAGTTTTCATGCCACGTATCTGCAAGATCGTCATTTTTGCTTCTCAGTTGCTTCCAAGGATGTGGGTTTTCTGGTTCGAGCTCTTCTTCAGAGAGATCAGCTTGTGCGCAACAGTCCAATGCATTTCAACAACCATGTCGTGCATGTTGTGAACCATGATGAAGGCATCAATAGTAGATTCTGCTCCTATACCAGATTAGCTTGGATCATGTTCCTTGCCTTCCCACTTGATTTTCAGAAAGATGTTTTTGTCAAAGCTGCAGTAGCACCTTATGGCCGTGTGCTTGCCTGGTATACCAATGACAATAAATCTAGACTCCTGGCTCGTGTTCTCCTGCTCAGTCCGAACAGAATTCCTCGCAGTCTTGTTGTGTCCAGAGGATCAATCATGGGCGGCTTAGGCAGATCATGGTCAGTGCCAGTGTATATCTTGAACGGGAACTTCCCAGATGTATTCCAAGGCGAAGAGGATCCAGTCCCATTCGACAGCGAGCCTCACCCAGAGTTTGGACCACCTGTCATGGGAGCCAACCCGGTGTTCCCAAACTGGGAAGGTGAGCATCAAGGTGCAGACGTTGCTCATGGAGCGCACGGTGGCAATGCACACCCTAACCCGGTTCAGCAGGCAGTCCATCCTCAACATGGTGATGTTGCACCGGCAGCCAACATTGCTGACTGGCCAGCTTGGGAGCCAGCAAACATTAATGTCAACCCCAATGCAGTTCAGCAGCAGCAACCGACAGAGGGGAATGTGATTGCGGGAGCACAGGGTCAGCCCCTGCACCACCCACTAAATCCTCAAGATGTCATCAACTTGGAGCTCTCTGGTTCATCTCTGAGGTTCCTGCGTGGAGAAGGGTCTGACATTCCAATTGACGTCACTGTTAACTCCGATGATGATAGTTCCTCGTCAAGTGATGCAACCTCACTATTGTCAGAGCACAGGGCTGCAAACAGGGGTTGCTCTGGCCACCTCATGCCCATCCCTGGTTTCACCCTCAGGGGCATTTTTGCTCCTGGTGCTAGCAGCTCTAGTCAAGGCCAGCAGCAGATGCAAGCCCCAGACTTCTTCAAGCCAATTGTCATTGACACCTCCACTCTGTTTGCAAACCAAGAGAAGGTTCACATCCCCAATGGAATGGAAATTGTGCCATGGAAGCCTACTGGAGCAGCGCTGGCACTGCAGTTTGTTTGCGGGAGCATTGAATATCAAGGGACAGAGGATCATGATCAGCAGGGATCCCTCCAGAGCTCGGCTAGCACCTTACTCGACGCTCAGGCATCCTGGCCCAGCCCAATCACTCGAGTTTACAAGAGGCGTCCTAAGCCCAAGAATGGCAACATGTTGGGGCACAAAGAAGATAAGGAAACAGAGCAACTGCATGAGCAAGCGATGAAGCAAAGCCCAACCGGCTCTAGCCCAGGAAATTTTGAATTTGAAGCTACCCAAGCTCAGCCCAGCCCACCAACCAGTGTAGGCCAACAGGCAAAGCGAGGCCGCAGCAGGAAGACACTGTCTCTGCCCGCCCCTGGCAACTCATCCACGCCTTTGGTTGAAAGCTCAGTTAGACGCAGCACCAGACTAAACAATGCAAAGGAAGGATTCCACTTCCGCACAGTCAGACTTGATGGAGAGCCATCAAAGAAGAGGAAGAAACCTGCAGTGGTCTTAATTGATGAAGCTACAGGGCAAGCTGGGCCAATCCCGCTGGAGATCCTCCAGAGTTGGGGAATAGATTGTGGAATAGCTCCTGCGGAGCTTTCTGAAGACGTGCTTATGCAAGCGCCTGCTTCTTCCAGCACCGTTATCAATGAATAGTCGCTTTAGTCTCTACACTGGAGCGGCGTCTCCCTCTACCTTTTGTTGGGTCATTTGTGTCTCAAACTTTAAGTTGCTTAATCTGCATTGTGATGTCGAACCTGTTAAACTTTGTGATCGTTTATCCCATCAACAGTTGAGTTATTGCTCACTGTCTTATGCCCAATCCTACTGCTGCATCATAACTATGTGTTATCTGCGTGTGCTAGCCATCGCAGTTCTGTCATACAACCATCCTTGTTTCAATGAGTAGTAGAAGATGGCAAATTCTATGTTGGAACATAAGAGGTATCAATGCAACTGGTAAGTGGGACGCAGTACGAGATAAGATTGAAGAAAGTGTGTGCTCAATCTTTTGCCTCCCCGAGACGAAAAAAGAACATTTTGATCATGCTTTCATCAGAAAACTTGCTCCCAAGCGTTTTGATTCTTTTGATTTTGTGCCTTCGATGGGGGCTTCGGGTGGCATTCTAGTGGGCTGGAATAGCTCTATTTTCAGAGGGCAGGTCCTTGACAAAAAGCAGTTTGGCATCACCCTCTCTTTCACCTCAGTACATAACATGGACACCTGGCGTCTCACCACGGTCTATGGACCTTGCACCGAACCAGATAGGTCAGAATTTATCAATTGGTTCAGGGGCCATCTTATCACAGATTCGGATATCTGGCTCTTCCTTGGTGACTTCAATTTCTATAGATCCCTCCAGAACCGCAACAAGCCGGGAGGAAACCTATCTGATACCCTGATCTTCAATGATGCTATTGGACATCTGGGCTTAATTGAACTTCAATTGAAAGGGAGGGCCTTCACCTGGAGTAATATGCAGCAAGACCCTCTCCTAGAGCAGCTTGACTGGTTTTTTACTTCGCCAAACTGGACACTCGACTATCCTAATACTGAAGTTCTACCGATGGCCAAGATAACCTCTGATCACATCCCTTGCAAAGTGGCAATTGGCACCAACATACCTCGCTCCAACATTTTTCGTTTTGAAAATTTTTGGTTGGAGCATGCAGGTTTTCTTGACACAGTTCAAAATCAGTGGACTATTTCACAGCAACAGTCATCGGCATCTAGAACTATTTCCTCCAAATTAAAGGCTTTGCGCAGTGCCTTGAAGACCTGGAGCCGAGGACTATCCAACCTATCCCTCTTGATCGCCAACTGTAACAAGGTCATTCTTTTCCTTGATGCTCTGGAAGATAGAAGGTTTCTCTATAATCCAGAACTCAATCTTTGGATCATGATAAAAAATCAGCTTGCTACTCTGCTGCATTATAAGAATGTCTACTGGAGAAAGAGAGAAAAAAAAACTCGACCGGGGGGGGGGGGGGGGGTTAAGATTGCCTCCGCAGCATTACAAATAAGAAGGACCTTCTCACCCGGCCGAGAAAACCCCCGAACCCCCGCCCCCACCCTTACACGGTGGCTTTCCGTCGCCCAAGTGAGAATTGGGCCGGTGCCCCCCCCAGTGCTTTGGTTATGGGGACGGACGAGGGGATTTTTTTAACCTTAGCCTGAAATTCGCTCCCACGGAGAGTCGAACCCAGGACCTGAGGAGTGCCGCCGGGTCACCTAACCGTTTGAGCTAGGCGCCCTTTGGCTGGAGAAAGAGATATACACTGAATAGAGTTAAGTTTGGGGATGAATGCACCAAATTTTTCCACGCGATGGCAACAATCTCGCATAGGCAAAACTCCATTCCCCAACTCCTCAATGAGCAAGGTCTTTGGGTCCACGACCATGAAGGCAAAGCGGGGCTGCTCTGGAATTCTTTCAGAAAGCGCATGGGTGTAACCACCAGCCCGGTCATGATCTTTGATCTGTAGTTGCTTATCACTGCGGTACCTGATCTAGATGAGTTGGTGTTACCGTTTGAACATGAGGAGATTGATTCTGTCGTCAAACGCATGCCAATCGATAAAGCCCCGGGTCCTGACGGTTTTAATGGCATGTTCATGAAAAGGTATTGGCAGATTATTAAGCAAGATTTCTATTCCCTCTGTGATGAGTTCTATAATGGCACAGTGAACCTAGAGTGTATCAACAGCTCCTACATCACCCTTGTGCCCAAGACCAGTAACCCAGAGACAGTCAATGACTTTAGGCCAATCTCATTGCTGAATATTAGTCTGAAGCTGTTGACAAAAATCCTGGCGGACAGACTACAGAATGTCATTCTCAAACTCATTCATTGTAACCAATATGGTTTCATTCGTTCGCGTTCCATTCAAGATTGTCTAGCCTGGAGCTTTGAATATATTCACCAATGTCATCACTCAAGAAGGGAGGCTATAATTCTCAAACTGGATTTCGAAAAGGCGTTTGATACAGTTGAGCACTCTACTATCCTACTGATGTTGCAGCATTTGGGCTTCCCAGATAGATGGATATCTTGGATCCACTGTATCTTATCGTTGGGATCGTCTGCACTGCTCCTAAACGGTGTCCCGGGCAAATTCTTCAAATGCAAGAGGGGTGTCAGGCAGGGAGATCCACTATCCCCCTTGTTATTTGTCATTGCAGCTGAACTTCTTCAGTATCTCGTCAACAGGGCGTCGGCACTTGCACTACTGACAGCACCCATCCCTTGTGAAAATGGTGAATTCCCCATAGTCCAGTATGCCGACGATACCCTCCTCATTCTTCAGGCTGATGCGCGTCAATTGTTCTTCCTGAAAGCATTACTCAACAGCTTTGAGACTGCTTCGGGTCTTAGGGTCAACTACAACAAGTCACAGATCCTACCAATTAATGTCAGCCATGATAGAATGCAGCATCTTGCCAATACGTTTGGCTGTCAGGTTGGATCACTGCCATTCACATATTTAGGGCTACCGATGGGCACCACCAAGCCATGCATTGAGGACCTTACACCAATCATGGACCGGGTTGAGAGAAGACTGTCAGCGTGCTCCACATGGCTCTCTTATTCAGGTAGACTGCAGATGGTTAATTCAACTATTACGCCGATAGTCACCTACACTCTTTGTACTATCAAGGTTCCAAAGGGCTTCATTGACAACATAGACAGGGCCCGTAAGCAGTGTCTCTGGAGGGGAAATGATGACACCACGCGAGGAAGCAACCTTGTGGCGTGGCCGACTGTCATGAGGCCTAAGGACAAGGGTGGTTTGAATGTGATCAATCTGCATTTGCAAAATGATGCTCTCCTCTTGAAACAGCTCCACAAGTTTTATAACAAAGTGGATGTTCCATGGGTGAAGCTTGTTTGGAATAAGTATTATGTTGGCAAAGTGCCCCATGAATGCAGAGAAATGGGTTCTTTCTGGTGGCGTGACGTCATGCGTCTCAACACCATCTACAGAGGTGTTGCACGCTGCACATTGGGAGACGGCTCAACAGTTTCTTTCTGGGATGATCTATGGTCAGACTCGATCATGTCTGCTCAATATCCAAGACTCCACTCGTATGCCAGGAACAAATCTATCTCGGTACAGGAATTAATGATGCATGAAGACCTTGATGACATTTTTGTGCTTCCACTATCAACCCAGGCTTATGAGGAGATGATGGATCTACAGAATCACCTTGTCACCCTGGAATATGATGATAGCTCCGTAGATTTCTGGACAATGCTATGGGGACCCCAATATTCATCACGGCGGTTCTACAATCATGTCTTCAGTGGCATGGCTTCGACTCCTTACTTCAAGGTACTCTGGAAATCTCAGTGCACACCTCGTGTGAAGTTTTTTGCGTGACTAGTGTTGATGGACCGACTAAATACGAAGACGATGTTAAGAATAAGGCACCTGAACATACAAGATGATGTACTCTGTGTTATGTGCAACCAAGGTGCTGATGAAGATATTGATCATCTTTTCTTTACGTGCCCGTTTGTGGGTCAGTGTTGGACCTCAATTAATTTCTCCTGGGACGTCTCCCTGCCACTAGCTGAAAGATTGATGAGGGCCAATGAGGTGCATGCTTTGGACTTCTTCGTCGAAGCATCCCTAATTGCAGCATGGGAGCTCTGGAAACTTAGAAACGACAAGATTTTTCAGCGTCGAGACCCAACTCCTTCTCTATGGCTTGTAAATTTCAAGCATCAATGTAATTTGCAATCTGTTAAGACTCAGGGAGGACCTTAGGTCTTCCTTTTGCTTTTGGCTAGATGCTTTCAGTTAAAACAGGTTTGTAATCTTGACTGTTGCTTAAATTATTTATAAAATCTACTGTGGGGATCTCCCCCACAGTCCTTTGTTTTAAAAAAAAGAATCACCACAGATCATTTGGATGTTTATTTTCACTTATGGAGAGATGGTGGTGAAGATGGGGTCAAAGAAAGAAAGAAAGAAATGGGAACTCGAAGAAGAGGCAAGCTGGTCACCTATTATTGGCAAGCATAACATGAAGAAGAATTCATCAAAAATGGTTGTTTTATGTTTTCCATGAGAAGCTTGTTCAAGATTCGCCCATTTTCAAATCCAAGCCCAAGGAACTTCACTCAGTGATAAAGATTGGAATCATGTTCTGTCCTATTGTTGATAGTTCTCCATCTGTGATTGGCTCCTCTCAACCTTCACAAAATGATTGGGCTGGACCCTCCCCCATCCCTTCATGCCTCAAGCATCATTCAGATTCAACTCCTAAGGGGATTCTTGGTGGTCATCATGTCAACATGGATATTTCAGTCAAGAGGGTCTTTCAAAATCTCAAAGGAGATCTTCTCATTAACACCAAGGCTGTGAGCATCTCCAGCACGGCGTCGCCTGTCTGTTTACTAGGGGGAGTCTCAGATCAAGGTGGACACTTAAACTACCGACCTAGACTTTATAGTCGTGTCTGTTATAAATGCTTGGGTGATGGCCACGTTATCCGGGATTGCACAAATAAATTGAGATGCTATTACTGTTTCAACTATGACCATCGGGTCAAGTTCTGCGCTAAGCGAAGATTTGACTTGAGACACCAATGGGCTCCAAACCCCAGTAAATCACCTTTGGTGGAAAAACAACTAGATAAGGCGGCCGGTGCATCTAATGCTGCCATTAAAAGTGTGCCATTGTGCATGTTTTTGCTGAAGTGCAATTTCACTACACTGTATTATATCAACTCCCAAATTGTTGACAGATTACATTTTGGACAATGTCCTATGCACACATTTGAAAAACACATTCTCTAATTATATGCTAGTTTAATTCATAAAATATGATTTTGAGGCTGTCTCAAAGACAGGCTTTTTTCATAATTGATGTCGAAACTCTAAAACATTTACTTCAAATTGAGAATAAGGACTTTTGCTTGATTGTACATCGCAATCCATGGACCATGGTGAATAAGAACTAACACAGGAACATGATATTTTATCATTTGGACTTTGGAGTACTTTCTGCAATGTACCCTAAACCCTAAACATCTGAGATTGACAGGAACAGGCCTTCCCATCTTGTTGCAAATTGCAAGACAATTTGATCAATTAACCACAAAAGCTATGTTATATATCAACCTGTGGTACTAAAGAATCACCATTTAGAGAAGCTTCATTGAAAGAATTGATCAATACACTTACTGCAATCATGACGCTTTCATTGAATATAAGAGGTGAAATGAACACCCAAAAGATGTCATACACAAATGCAGCACTAAGAAGTGCTGATGCAACCTGCCAAAATACAGTTCGAGGTTTTTATGGTGCAGATAAGATCACTAAAATTCTTACTTGATAAAAATCAGCAAACTGTTGCCAATAGACATGCCAATACCTTGATATTTGGTAAGCGTGCCATCTGAAGCACAGTTATCATCAAGCAGATACCCTGGGAGAAATAAGCAGAAAACATGACCAATAACATGTAGTTAGTTTTGCAATGGTCAAAGCAGTATGATTTCAAATTGAAAATAGCAAGCATTTAATATGAAAATTATTAAACTGGTCCAACCATAGAGGGTAAGCACAAATGAGATCATCCTCTTTAGACAAACTATCCAACAGTTTAAAATACTCAAATAACATACTCTTAAGTTTTCACACATGCATGATATCCAGCTTTGAAATAAGGTATTACATCCTAATTCAAGCAAATGTGGAAACATTTTGCTTTGCATCTCCATATCTAATGTACAGATTATATTGGGATTTCTTAGTAAGAGGTTTGCAAATTACACCAAAGGTGGATCAAGGCAGCAGATTTTGAGTTAGAAGCTAGAATTTTGTCTTCAACACGAATACCATGTTTGAAACTCAACATATGAGTTGTATTCCATGGCAAAAGGTACATATAGACACCCACAGCGGGCCATTTGAAAGGAAGTTATGTTGTACCAACATGCCTAAGCAACCTGCAATCTCTAACTGATTCATATAGATTCACATTAGAATTACAACATCATGCTTATGTTTATTGCACATGATAGTTTCATACAGTAGTGACCAATCAAGTAATTTGACCTTTGGGGATAATAGGATTTTGTAGAAAATGCAAACCCATTCTTATATATACGTGCGGCAAGGTTCTTCGAACACAAAATATTTTGAAAGGAGCCACCTCATTGGCATGATGAAAATTATACATGAAAACCTCATCAATTCATCATATCATATCTGACTAAACTGGCAATTCAAGAAATGGATTACCATTGGCCTTAGAACTGACAATACGTTATTTACGACTCTGGTGTTTGAGAAAAAACGTCTATCTTATATCGTTCCACCATTTGAATATGAACTTTTGCTTTATGGTACATTGCAGTCCATCACATGCCACCACAGTTATTAAGGCGGTAAGGCAAGCTGTGGTGAGCCACCCCCTTTCAATCGCCTAGGCGGTGATAAGGCGAGGAAAGGCGACACCATACCAATTTAACAAATTGCAAAACAACAGGGTGGCTGAGAAAAAAAGGGGGAAAAAAGGAGTAAGAAGGGCGCCCAAGCCCATCAGCCAGCCCACGTTACCCTCCCCTGTCGTGACATACATGGATACATCAGACACCCTCTGCCTCATGTGAGTGCTCCCTCCCTCCATTGGTGCAGCTTGCTTCTCTCTCTCATTCTCCAGATACACCGCCGCCCAAAACTTCTCCCTCCTGCTTCTTCCTCACTGCTCTACACCCTCAAATCAACCATTTCTGTAGTCCCCTTCCAGATCGGCTGTGCTGCAGCTGACTGCAGCAAGTGCTGCGCTGGCCCCCGGCGCCAGAGACAGCGAGGACGGCAGCAGCTGCAGGTTCTTGGCCTTGCTTGCCCTCTACCCTCTCGTTCTTCCTCTGTTCTCCCTTCCTCTCTTTCGCTGACTTTTGGCCATGGTGACAGGGACGCCCAGATTTCCAGCATGCCTTATCGCCTAGGCAACGCCTTAATAACCATGCATGCCACCGAAGAGAAGTATGGAAACTATCATGCAGCACCAGGAGAAAAGAACAGAACAAAGGAACAGAACACAAGAAAGGTTGTAAGTTAAGATTTTCTTACAAGAACGTCTTGGCCTATCCAAGCAAATGAAGCATGGCGATACACAGCCCAGAGAATTGCAAACACCACACAAAATGGTACAATTCCAACAGATAAGAGCAAGATCTCTCCCAAAAAAGGGAGTTGTACTGTCTTTCGTCCACAGTCCTTAAAAATCCTGTTATATGAAGTATATAGGATGATGGTATAAAAATAAAGGGAGCATTGACTGAATTGCTTTATCAAAATTGATATATTTGGTACCTAGCTAGAAGTGTGACAAAGCAAACATGCATACCCTGCAAGAAAATATCACCATTAAACTCAGAGCTGAACTCCCCAACAAAAGGGAAAAATACATATCAACATGCACTAGTACAAAGAGTCAAAGATAGGAATTTATGTGCCTGAAAGGAGGGAATACCTCAATACCACCAATGCAGAATAGTACAATTAGCACCCAAACGAACCAAGATGACATGAAGTAGAACAAAAGGAGGAGGAAAACTGAAGCTACTATAATAAAAACGATAGCACCCTTGGCGCTGATCTCGAAGATCTCTTTATCTTCTCTGTAGTTTGTTCCCGTATCAGGTCCATCCTGTTTAATATGAAGGGATAAATTTGTCATGAGAGGGCATATGCAGTGGTTACACAAGGAGCATTTGTAAGCACAAAATACATGGTTGAGAACAAGATATGTTTTTCAGTTTTTGTCTGTTCGCCTGCAAAAATACAGGGGTTTACGAAAAAGTACCAAGTGATGATGACAAGAATACAATTGGTTCACATCGAAATCCAAAATTCATAACAACGTCGTCTGGAGTCACAATGTCATTGCTCAGGGCAACTTGTTCAGATGAAAGCACAAGAGTAAACCATGTTGCATGGCTTCTGGTTTGTATGTCTTATTTAGCCCATTCCTACATGATCCATTTGACTAGCAGCACATCAATTATACATGTTGCTGGGTACCCATTATCCATATTCAAACCCTTACCCATCTCATTTGGGTAGGGTATGGGTAAATTTTTTTAATCCAATAGAAAAGATAAGGTATGGGCCATGGGGTGTGAATTATCCATGGGTAAGTCTTCAGCTCAAGTAATAATCTATTAGTAGAAATGGGTGGATCAAATAATACACAGTTCGTTTCACTTTTGGGTTTCTAATGTGGGACCCATTGCTGCATTAATCTGTACAAAGAACCAGACTGCTATATTGAATCATCTGCAACAAATTTTATTTAATCTCACTCAAATTTTAATGTGTGTACAAAAGCTTTTGATGTGGGGTCCACATATATATCTAGCCACACATCTGCATGAAGTAGCCACCCATTATAACAAGTCATCTCCAACAAATTTGAGTCAATTTCATGAAAATTTTAAGGTGTGAGCGGGTTTTTTTATTTTAGGGTCAAGCTTTTGACGTTGGGCCCACATTTGAATATAGTCGCACGAGTCTATACAAAGTAGCCTGCTATCATACCGAGGCATCTCAAAAATAAAAACAATCAGTTTTGATCATTTTTAAGTGTGAACATGAGGTTTTTAATTTTAGGGTACATGGGTCCCACATATAGATCTAGTCTTGTAAATCTGCACAAAGTTACAGTATTCAATCAATTTCACTAAAATTTTAAGGTGTGAACGCGAGGTTTTCATTCCAAGGGTCAGCTTTGACGTGGAGCTCACATGTACGTATATGTATAAAATAGTAATAGAAGCCAGTAGTTCAACTCAAAGCAATGAATATGTATAAGATTGATTATTACCCAATGGGAATGGGCAATATTGGGGAGGGTACGAATGGATCATGATGACATGGATTTGGACATGGACATGGACAAGCATGGATTTGTCCATACCATACCTAGTGGTAGGTATAACATTATGTACCTTGCATACAACCCACTCATGCAAAATACTGAATTCAAGCTCCTTCACCTAAGATCGTACTAATGTCCCTTTGATATTAACTTATAGATGTTCAATGGCCTGAAGCAATGGGAACAATGATTTCAAGTCGTCCGATTAATCGCGATTAATCGCGATTAATCGTCCTAATCGGTCCTGGGTGCTCGATTAGGGACCTCGACCCGATTAGCTCGATTAGGGGCCTGGTCGTCCGACTAATCGTCGCCTAATCGCGATTAGTCGTCCGATTAGGGGTGGGACGACTAGTTTGGCTGTTTTTTTTGGCTGCCGCGCGCGGGCCACTGGGCGAGCGCGCCAGAGCGCGAAAACGCAGCTGCGTGAGCGCGCGCGCGCGGGGTCACGGGCGCGCGGGTCACGGGCGCGCGCGAGCGTGGGAGGGATAAGGGGTTTTGGCTGGTAGCGACAAAAATTTCACGGGAAATTAACAGCCGCCGCCGGCCCTGTGCTCGCGACTCGCGAGTCGCGCCCGCCCTCTGCTCCGCCGGTGGCCGGCGCCCCTGCAGCCTGCTCCTGCCGGCGGCCCTCTGCTCCGGCGGTCCCGCCCGCCCTCTGCTCCCGCGGTGGCCAGACGCCCAGCCCTCTGCATCCTGCTCCCGCCGGCGGCCATCTGCGCCAGTCCGCTCGCCCTCTGCTCTGCGGTGGCTGGCCATCTGCGGCTCTGCGCCCGCCCGCCCTCTGTTCCTGCAGGTGCCTGGTTGCTCAGCCCTCTGCTCAGGTGTCTGCTCCCGCCGCCTGCCATCTCCTCCCGCCGCCCTCTGCTCCAGCAGGTGGTGATCTATTCCCGCCGCAGCTGCCTCCCTGCCGTTCAGGTCCTTCCCTCATCCCCTGCTCCTCTGCCCTCTCATCTCTGCTCCTCTGATTTGGATGCTTCATGTTCTCTCAGGGGTCAGGGGCTCAGAGTTAGAGCTGCATTCCTCTGATTTGAAGGCCTGAAGGTGCCGGCCCTCTGCTCGTTGGTGATGAGCTGCTCTGACGACTGTATGTCCATTTTCCCTCCCCATCTGCTCTCCTGACCTACATGGCTGCATCCTCTCTGGCTCTGCTAGTAATGCTGCTAACTATCAGCCTTGTGCTTGTACAGCTGTGGAGCAACGACGTGCAAACGTGGAAGTGATAATGCCGATGCCTGACCTTGACGGAGGTGTTCTACATTCATCATCTGGGTCAGGTGCAGCTGCCACGGCTTCCTCAGCTAGTCCAGATGTTGCAACACTAGTTGAGAGGGCTATTGCAAAGCTACCTCCAGAGCTTGCTGCCCAAGCTGTTGACACCAAGAGGAAGGCAAAATCACAAGATCCAGGATGGAAGTATGGGTGGTGGCCAGATGCTTCGAAGAAGGATTTTGTGCAGTGCATATTTTGCAAAAAGATTGTCCCCTCTGGAATAAAAAGATTCAAGCAGCACCTTGCCGGGGGGTATGGAGATGCAGTTGGATGTCCTAGTGCTCCAGAAGTAGTTAAGAAGGAGATGGCTGATTACCTGAAAAAGAACTCAAGAACTATTCTAGCTTTGAATCCTACATTAGGTGAAGATGAAGAGCAACAAGATGATGCTACTGCTGCAGAAGAACCAGCAGCTGTACCAGAACCAAGCTCTGGAACAAAAGTCAAGCAAAAGAAGAGGATTGCTCAGGCTGCCATCTCTTCTTTCACTGTCACTGCTGCACCAAAACCAGCCACTCAAAAAATGTCCAGATCAGTGAGCTCAATGCTTTGCAAGTCACCGGAAGAAGTAGTTGAAGAGAGGCACAAATCCAAGCATAGTCAACCTACACTTGAGCATTGCACAAAGAAAAGTAAGGAGGCCAAAGTAGTTGTTGATGATCATGTTGCAGATTTCTTCTATGAGAATCGCATTCCATTGAAAGTCATTAATTCTAGAAGCTGGGAAGTTTTGATTGAGTCAATTGGACAATACGGCCCTGGGTACCGCTCACCATCATATCATGATATAAGGGTACCACTGCTTGAAAAGGCTGTGAACAGGACATCAGAGTTGAGGAAGAAGCATGAGGAGGCTTGGAAGGAATATGGCTGCACCATAATGTCCGATGGGTGGACTGACACAAGCCATCGCCATCTCATCAATTTCCTTGCTAACAGTCCAGCAGGGACTTTCTTTCTAGGGTCTGTTGATGCTTCAAGTGAGATAGCAAATGGACCATTGTTGGCTGATTTGTTGGAGAAGCAAATAGATAAGGTTGGGAAGGAACATGTGGTACAGATTGTCACTGACAATGGAGCCAACTTCAAGGCTGCAGGGAGGCTTTTAATGGAGAGGATCCCACATCTATTTTGGACACCATGTGCTGCCCATTGCTTGGATTTGTTATTAGAGGACATTGGGAAGATCAAGGAATTCAACACTTGCATCAACATGGCAAAGAAGGTGTGTAGGTTCATGTACAAGCATGGGAGGATTCTAGATCTCATGCGAGATAAGATTGGAGGAGATCTTGTGAGGCCAGCTATAACTCGCTTTGCCACTTCATTTCTCACATTAGCAAGCATGCATAAGAACAAGACTGGATTGAGGAATTTAGTGGTTAGTGAGGAATGGCAAGCTACCAATTTCTCTAGCACTACAGAAGGCCGGCAAGTTGAGAACATTATCCTTTCAATGCCATTTTGGAATAAAGTGGAATTATGCATAAGAGCTACACAGCCACTTCTTGTTGCTCTTAGGATTGCAGATGGAGATGAGACACCTGCGGCTCCTGAGATTATGGCAGCCATGGATCATGCAAAGGCTGCAATCAAGGATTCTTTGAAAGACAAACCAAATTTACTCAAAGAGGTACTAGAATATTTTGACAAGAGATGGGAAAACCAAATGGAGCAGCAGTTGTATGGAGCAGCCCTATACTTGAATCCAAGCAAGTACTTTGCCATAAGGGAAAAAGATAGGAGACAAGCCACAAAGCTGAGAATTATGTTTAATCAAGTTATGTGGAAGATGGTGAGTGATGATGAGGACCAAAACAAGATAAGCAAGCAAGCAGATGACTATGAGAGGTCTGAAGGCCAATCCTTCTCAAAGCCAGGAGCAATAAGAGACAGAGATAGAAAAAATCCTAGTAAGTTCTCCAATCTGAAATTTTGTATAATTATTTCCTTACCTTTTCTGAAAGATATCAGCAATGAACTAATAATGGATTTCTATACTTTGGAATGGAATTTGCAGTTCTTTGGTGGGGTGCATATGGTGGCCTGACATATGAACTTCAATGTTTAGCAAAAAGGATTGTTAGCCTTTGTTGTTCTGCATCTGGATGCGAGCGTAATTGGAGTGAATTTTCTACTGTAAGTGCTATGCTACAGCTATTGTTGTGCTAAGTAATTGAGTATGGTATCTAATTCTGCAATCTTTTGTGTAGATCCATACAAAAAAGAGAAACCGGTTAGAGCACAAAAGGTTAAATAAGTTGGTATATGTCAGCTACAACCGCAAGATGGAAAACAGATTTAAAAACATTAGAGAGCTGGGTTCCAAAGGAAAGCGATCAAATCCACTCTTGCTTGATGAATTTCATTGGGAAAATGAATGGGTCAATGACAATTGTGAACCAGTTCATGAAGGTGCTGCCAATGCTATTACTTGGGCTAATGTGGATGATGCTATTGGTGCAACTCAGGGTCTAGAGGGCCGTAACTTGCCTAGGGCTGCTGCTGCTCGTACTGCTATTCCTGCCCCTGTGAGGCATACTTATGCTAGGAAGCGTCCAAGGAACACAGTGGCTCAAGATCTTGATGAAATAGATGATGAAGAACAAGATCAGCAAGTAGAATCTGATTCAGCAACACCTATGGATGAGGATGAAGAATCTGCACCACCACCAACAGCAACTGCAGATGGACATGGAGGCTTCCATTTCAATGATGATTTGCTTTATTAGATGGCTACTAGTTGCCTACTTTTGTTGGACTATTGTGTGTTGATGTTTGCAACTTTGTGTTGAACACTTTTGCTTATCTGTACTAAACTAATTTGCTTATCTGTACTAAACTAATTTGGTTATGTAATATGCTGCCCGTGTGGCTGCCATGGTCTGCTAAATGCTAGATATTTGCTACTGCAGCAGTGCTGCTATTGATATGTGTCAATAACTCAAGATCAAGACTACATTAGTGTTGCTAATTATGGTGTTCTTTGGTATTGCAGGCTTCCAGCAACAAGTCAGCAAAGGAATGGAGTTTGGGACAGTTGGACAGTGAAGAAAAGGCAAGAAAACAACTCCCACAAGTAAGTCACTTGCTAAACACTAATGTAGTCTTGATGCTTGCTATATTGTGTACACTATATAGTACATATAGGTATATATATAGTATGTATATGTCCTGATGCATAGGACGATTATATGGACGACCAGGGTCGACTAGGCTCGACTAATTGGCCTGGTCGACGACTAATCACGATTAGTCGCCTGGTCGGTCCTATAGCGACTAGGTTCGACTAGACGACCTGAAAACATTGAATGGGAATGAATGCGTTTGAGTGCATATAAAAATACAAACATCAAAGTCCATTCACTTTGGGTAGGCACAAGTCCAAACCTTTCTGGTCAGCTGATTATAACGCTCATCAACCTGCTCGCATGTAACAAATTCAGTCCAGAGTGAAGCACAGACTATGGTGCCTACAGCCATTATCCATAAGAAGCATGCTGAAAGGTCCACAGTTGGTCGATTTGGTGAATATAGCTGTACTTCCACTGCAACGATAGAAAACATTTCTCATTATCATGCATACTCTGGTGTAGGATAGTTAAGTCAAAAGGAACATATAACTTAGGCTAGTCACTATTTCTACAGGACCACCTGCCACAAACAGCTGTGTCAATTTTGGAAGTAACAGAAATCACTTGAGAGCTTCATACCCATAAACAAATATTATTGGGCAAACTCAATTGTGCAGGATGAGCGAATACAATAAAAAGTAGTGACCAACTATTCATTAAAAAAGAGGAATGATAAAAGTAATTTCCAGTTTTACCAGAAGACAGCAGAAAAACATGGTTCATCTTCTAGGGCACCACTAAAATCTGGCTCCATCTTAGATCAGTCCCATTTTAAAAATATATCAGTTTTTTTTCTCAAAAGATACATAACAGGTGCATGTCAAATCATTAAGAGAGAGTACTAAATGTACAATGCCACACACACGACACAACACAACCTAGACTAAGACACAATTGAACAAAGGAAACAACTGAGGCGCAAGAACACCAACCCTAGAGTCTGGAGCCCATGAGCCCCAGTTCTACGCCAGGTGCCCCTACCTTAGGTCCCTCTGCACCCTCTACAGTCTACACTACCAAGGACACACTAGGGACAACATTGTTAAGGGTGCATTTGGATGACAGAAACGTTTTGGATTCTCTAATGTAGCGATTCTCCGTGAAACACCAAGAAATGTTTCTTTGTTTTGAACTAGGAATGAGAATCACCCAAATGGGTGTTTCGCAGTGATTATAGTTCATTTCAAGGAGAATCTGGATCAATAGCCAAAGTTTCACCTATTCTTGCCAGGTGACTATTTCAACAGAGAAACATTTCTAGAGAGAACAATAGAGAAACATTTTCAGTCAAAGAATCACTTCCCTCAGAGAATCAGCTTCCCCATAGAATCTAGAGCAAGAAGAGCTCTACCAAACAGGCCCTGAGCTGCTTAGGGTGAGGGACCGAGGGTTCAGGTGGTGGCTCCAACTAGGATTCCAAATTGGGCTGAAACAAATAAGACCAAGTGGCCCAAGCCATTCCAGATGCAGCTCATCAGCTGCCCAGCCCAGCCCCTTTATGTTTTTGGTCGTTCACCACATAGTTGTCCGACTAATCGGACGACCAGAAAATTATTCGAGATTTTGCATCGACGCGGGCTTCGGCAAGGTGATCCACTGTCCCCGATGCTCTTCATACTGGTTATGGATATTCTATGCTACATGGTGAAAAAAGCATCTGATGAGGGTCTGCTACAATCCCTCGCCAGCCGAGCTTTGCAACATCGAATCTCCTTGTATGCTGATGATGTGGTTATTTTTCTACGCCCCTCTGCCAGCGACATTGGTGTTACACTGGACCTACTTGATCTCTTTGATGAGGCTTCTGGTCTGAAAACAAATATACAGAAGAGTAATGTTTTTCCCATTCAGTGTACAGAATCTGACAATGAGGTAATACAAGAATGTCTTCCCTGCCAGTCCTTGGATTTCCCATGCAAATATCTCGGAGTTCCCCTTTCCTTGCGTAAGCTGACAAGATCTCAAATTCAGCCGATTATTGATAGAATAGCGGATCAGCTCCCTGGATGGAAAGCTGATCTGTTCACAAAGGCTGGGCGAAGAATTCTTGTTCAGTTTGTGCTCACATCCATGCTAGTTTATTTGGCGATGGCCATAGACCTCCCACCTTGGGCTCTTAAAGCTATTGATAAAGTTCGAAGGGGATTTCTTTGGAGAGGAAGAAAAGAAGCTAACGGTGGTCATTGTTTGGTGGCTTGGCCTAAAGTTACTCGGCCAACTGAACTTGGAGGGCTTGGTATCTCACATCTTCAGAATTTGGGATGGGCATTACGGATGCGTTGCCTTTGGCTTAAAAAAACAGAACCAGATCGTCCATGGGCAGCCTTCCCCATCCAAGTTCACCCTTCAGTCAAGGCTTTCTTCTCTATGGCCATCATCTCAGAAGTTGGTGAAAGTGCATCTAGCCCTTTAGTGGGTTTTGGATGATTGAATGACAACGTGATTAAAGAACTAACCCGTTTGCTAAGTGTGGACAGGTAATAGGTTATCTCACAGGTACTTAATGAAAGCCAAAATGAAGTGTTGTTGTATAAACAATCTAGTTCAAGCACAAGACAACAATGCAAATGGAATTCATGCAAATGCTTGTTTATTGTGGGATTTCCATATACTATGTGAAAGCAAGCTCGTGAGTATTAGTTAATGAGACATGAGGGATTGCATATGGAATGGTCTCATATTTGAAACTTGCTAAATTGAAATGAAAAAGATAATAATACATATGAATGAATGATTCAACACAAGATGTGACTTAATGGCTTGAGATGGTGAAGATATCAAGGAAAGGCTTCGAGGTACTAAGCAAGGGTGAAGGGCAAGCGACGGCTTGGCGGCCGAAGAACCTAGCTAGGGTGAAGAAGAAAGTACTTCCATTTAGTTGAGGTACTAATCAAGCTAAGATGGTCATATTAATGTGAAGGATCAAATCTATATTGGACAAGTTGATTAAAGTGACTTGATGCATTTGGAGTTATTCATATTTGATGAATGGAATCAAGTCACATGCTCAAGATGGCTATGCTCAAGTGAAAAGATCAATATTGACATGTTGGCACCCTCACTTGATGAAGATTGAAAGACACGGCATCAATTTAAAGAAGATCAACTCAAAAGGTTTAATTTCGTTTTTCTTTTGATCTTGAGTTAATAGGTATGCCGTACTATTAAGAGGGATGCAAGTTTAGGTGGTCTGAGGAAGATAGAGTGCTCAAGCATAATAATTAAATCAAAAGAGAGACACTCTAGCACTTCACGAGCACAAAGAATAATTTTCTGTGACTGTCGGTGTCGGAAGTCCCGACGTAAGCCGGAACTCCCGACAGTCGGAAGTCATGACTCTTGCCGGAAGTGCTGACTCCCAGTCACTGCCTGTGCGGTGACTGTGGACGTCGGAAGTCCCGACGTGAGTCGGAACTCCCGACAGTCGGAAGTCCCGACCCAAGCCGGGAGTCCCGGCATCGATGGTTCTACTGACTTGCTGGCTGTGCACGTCGGAAGTCCCGACGTTCGTCGAAAGTTCCGACCGTCGGAAGTTCCGACGTTGGCTGTCTCGAGTGGACTTTTGACCTCGCATGAACAGTGTTTTCTTCATACGTCGGAAGTCCCGAGATCTGCGTCGGAACTCCCGACGTAGATCTGAACGGTTAGATTTTGCCTTGGAGTATATATACCCGTCTTCTCCATTCTAACCGTTGCCCACTCATTTCATTGCAACGAACACTCGGCCAAAACAGCCCCCAAGCATTCTAGGCTCCCCTCTCTTCACTCCTTTGCTCCCAACTTCAATTCCTAAAGGGTTTGAGTGATTAGGGAGTGGATTGAGTGAGAAAAACACTTTGAGCAAGCTTGAGCACTTGATTTCTTCGTCAAGCCGGTTTGATTTGCATTTGTTACTCTTGGGGATTTTCCCCTAGCCGGCTAGGCGTTGCCCAAGAGCTTCCATCTTGTGGAAGAGCCTTGGGAAGTTTGTATTACCCTTGATTTCTAGTGAAGAAACTCAAGTGACCTTTGTGGTATCCTTGAGTGAGGCAAGGAGGTGGAAGAGACTCCGACCTAAGTGGTCACCTCAACAACGAGGACGTAGGAGCTCCTTTGTGGGGCTGCCGAACCTCGGGATAAATTCTTGTCTCCCGCGTGCTTGTTGTTGTTGTGATTTGCTCGAATTTACATGTATTTGGTTATCTTCCTCTCTCTAGCTATTTCTTAGGGTTTGGGCCTCGATCTACGGAGTGGTGGCTTATCAACGTCAAGAGAGTGACCCAACACCTTACCTTACCACTAGGAAGTGGGTTTGTAAGTTATCGGCATCACAAAGTTCATTTTAGCACTTGTAGTTCATTTCCCGTAGGGGTCGGAAGTGCTGACAGTTTGCGTTGGAAGTTCTGACCCAAACTGTCAGGACTTCTGACACGTCGGAAGTTCTGACCCAAACGTCGGGACTTCTGACACGTCGGAAGTTCTGACCCAAACTGTCGGGACTTCCGACATTAACTGACTAGTGCATTTTGATTCAACTCTTTGGTTGCCGTTGTTTGGCTCCCTAGGTTTATCTAGTATCTTTTATATACTTTGTGGCTAACTTGTGAGGGGTTGTATTACTTTGATTTGGAGTTTCCATTTTGGAAACTCCTATTACTAATCGTTTCCGCTTTTAAAGGTGTTGATTTTTCATAAACGCCTATTCACCCCCCTCTAGGCGACATCCTAGATCCTTTCAATTGGTATCAAAGCGAGGTTCTCACCTAAAGCTTCACCGCCGTGAGAACAGGATGTCGACGCCTATCGAGTTGGAGCCGATGCTTCTCCAAAATAATGGTTCAAACTTTCTACCTTGGTCAATTCATGTACTCAATGCTTTTAGAAAGATTAGTCCTCTTGTTGAGCATATTGTGTCTGCAAGCATACCTCTTCCTATAGTTGATTGGAGCAACTATAAGAATTTATCAAAAGAGGAAGAAATATGCGTGCAACTCAATGCTCAAGCTATTAATATCATTTTGAGTACATTGAGTGCAAAGGTTCAAGATGAGGCAATATTCAATGGACAACCACCTCCGGAGAGTGCTCATCTCATTTGGACCAAACTCATTGAGTTATATGGAAAATCCAAATGCGATGATGCACTTGAGGTCGAGTCAATGGAAAATATGTCCATTATGTCTTCATGCAGCGAAGAAGCCTCACAAGATCTCAAGAGCGCCGAGCCGGAGCAAGAGGTGCAAGCCGAGGTGACTGCGATGTCTGCAAGCGCATGCCGGACGTGTCCGGTATCCCTACCAGACACGTTCGGTATGGCCGAGGCAGTCGGACAGCAGACAGTCTGTGATGATGAGGCTCAAGCCCGGTGGCGGCCAAGTGATGAGTCAACCTCAGTATCTCATGATACTCATCACTTGTGTCTCATGGCCAAGAAAAGCAAGAAGAAGGCTAGCAAGAAAGATCAAGCCAAGGAGATAGCACGAGTAGATGATCAAGAAGAGAGTGATATTGAAATTGAAGATAGCTACACTCTTGATCATCTAAGCAACAAAGACAAGCTCATTCTCATGAAGCTAGTTGAGAAGAATGATGAGCTAGAGGAAGAGAATGAGAAACAAGAGCAATCTCTTCAAAATCAAGAAAAGTTTCTCATCTCCAAATTGCAAGAGCTAAAGGGCATAAATGAGAGGTATGAAAAATTATCAATTGAGCATGCTTTAGTTACTAACTCCTCTTCTAGTGTTTCACAACTAGAGAAGGAAAACTTTGAGCTCAAGGCAAAATTAGATGAACTCTCAAGCAAATATAATGTGCTATAAGCAAACTATGTTCATCTCAAGTGCTCTCATGAAGAATTAGTAGAATCAAGCATCATGCTTGAGGTGGCTCATGAGGTTGTGATTACAACGGTAAAATCATCTCAACCTCCTACTCACACACTCACTTGTACACAATCTCAATTGAATATTTCTTGTGCTAATGAGTGTGCTTCTCAAGCAAGCCAATCTTCGATTGAGCAAAAATTTATAGAAAACATAGAGCTCAAAGAAGAGGTGAAAAGATTAAAGAAAGATGTGATTCGATTGAAGGGTAAGGAGAAAGCACAACCTTCTCAAGATAACCGTGATAACATGGTGAAGAAGCTTGAGAAGGGTTCAAACCTTGCTTCCTTCAAAACCCAACAAAGGAATCACATTTCAAGCAAGGCCAACACAACTAAGAGCAAGAAACATGGAAAAAGTATGTGCTATGGTTGTGGATTGTATGGACATGAGTGGGCTACGTGTCCACATAAGAATTGGGCCGACAAGGTTGAAGCCGCCACTCAAAAGGCTTCAATCAAGGAGGCCAAGCAAGTGAAGAGTGATGGACAAAGCGCTTGTCTCATGAGCAAGAAATTGGGGCATCCTACCAAGAAATGCCCAATATATCAAGAGTCAAGAAAGGTAGCCCAAGTTGCAACAAGAAGATGCTATGGATGCAATGAGATGGGCCACAAGGTTGATAGATGTCCATACAAGCAAAACAAGCATAAAGCAAACAAAGGTCGCATATGCTATGCTTGTAAAAGAAAGGGGCATCTAAGCTATGATTGCCCAAATGGTAACATCCCTAAGCCGAACACATTTGTTTATAATAATATGCTTAGGAAGACCACAAAAGGAGTTAGCACTAGCAAGGTGATGTGTTCACCACAAACTAGTACTAAGGCCATTTGGGTGCCTAAGCACTTGTTGACTAACCCAAAAGGACCCAACAAGAGTTGGGTACCAAAATGTGCTTAGGTTGATAATGTAGGTACTTGGTGGTGAGATGAAAGCTTCGGGGTGGTTGAGCAAGTAAATTGAAAATATTCACTCAATCTATCAATCAATTCTTATCATAATCTCATATATGGTTGACCCGAAGATAAATCAATGACCATATCGTTTACTTCATCTCTACCATTGGTAACAAGTATCTAAAGACCTTATAGGATAGCCACTTTGTGTTTAGTGCTCAATGGCTCACAAATAAGCATATTTGTGAAATAATTGGAAGTGACTAATTAGTTTTATTTAATCATTATCATATTTGCCATGTGATGCTTTTAATGGCTCTCTAGTAGAGCAATGCATTTGTTCAGATGCAGGCATACAAGAAGTACTAGAGCTAAAACGAAGAATCACAAGCAGCGCTTCAATTGTTTCTGTCCTATGCCTACCAGACATGTCCGGTATGGCCAGGGCAGAAAGGAAAAGTGTTTATGTTCTTCACATGCCGGACGTGTCCGGTATGTCTACCGGACGTGTCTGGTATGGCAGGAACCAGAGCACTAATTGGGATGTAATTGAGGTTTGATCCATACGATTTCATATATCCTTAATTTGCTCAGAAGCTTGTGATCTATCAAACCTAAGTGGGTTGTGAGTATGTCTCAATGAAATTTAAATATGGCAAATTACTTTGTGTTGATCAAAATAGAAAATTGACTCCCAAATTCTTAAAAGAATAAAGTGCTTGTTGAAAGTCATTCAAATTACTTGTGGTACTTATTTAGGGGGAGCTTAGTTTCTATTTTGCACCATTGTGGACTAACAAATCTATCTAGTATTATTTGTAGTCCTTTGGATGAAAATTGATTTCATATATGGTATGATTATTTGACAAGTGAGGTCAACATGATGTTGTCATGCCATGTATTATCTCAGTGGTGATATTGTGGACTAACAAATCTATCTAGTATTATTTGTAGTCCTTTGGATGAAAATTGATTTCATATATGGTATGATTATTTGACAAGTGAGGTCAACATGATGTTGTCATGCCATGTATTATCTCAGTGGTGATATTGTGGGCTCAAGGCAAAGGTATGTATTTACATACATGCATTGTAAGTGCATCTAAGGCCCTTTATATGTTAGTGTGTGCATTTATGTGATATAGGATAGATGTTTTTTCAAAATCCCTAACTAGCATGTGTAGGTGGTGTGGTTTTTTGAAAATCATGTGGTTTTGGGTCTTTGTGACCTAGTCATGTCATATTGTGATTATTGCTACCCTTGGTTGATTATTTGCCTAGTCACATGTGACATGGTTCTCTCAAGTCCATAAAAATCCCTATGTCCGTCTAAATTCTCTCTCAAGTTTTTGAAAATCATAAATTTGCCAAATATTCGTAAAAGAGAAAATCAATTCTTGGCTAATTCATGTCCCCTAAGTGAGAATCCTAAGCCTATTTCAATTGATGCAAATATTATGCCTAGGAAGGTTTGTTATTGTACCTTATTGGTTAGTATTGCAAAAATTCCGCTATTCATATTAAGGCTATGCCTAAATATGTTGCATCTAACATGAGAGGACCCAAACTAGTTTGGGGTACCATCGAAAAGTGGATGATCGTTTGTAGGTACCATGGCATTGGAGACTTGATTCAATGAAATTATTATTGTTCATCTTATGTTGAGTCAAGTATTAAAACCTAGTGCAATTCTATCCCAATGCCAAGTCAAAATTGATTGAAGTCCATATGCTATCAACATACAAGTGTCATATTCAAGTTGTGGGAATTTATTGATGTATTTGAAGGCCTGCAAATAAGTGGAGTTGCAGCTTGCAAAGATGATCATAAGCTATCAAGGTATATCTCTTGTTGATAGTTTATTTGGGTGCATATGAGTTAATTGAATTGGATATATATATGCATATGTTGCTTGCTATGAGATGTTTGAATGGATTAAATGCTTAAGTAATCAAGTTTGAAGTTGGTTTGATTGGATATGTTCATAAGATTTCTTCTAGTAAGTGGTTTGAATGGACATATGTCTTGTGAGAGTATTCAAACAAGTTGATTTCAAGTTTGGTTCAATTTGGAGAAAAATAGCTCAATTATTGAAATCTGTCCAATATTGAAAATCTGAGCTAGCAGTGATCATTGACATGAAATCTATTTGTATTGGCTTGAAACTTGGTCTGCATGCTCTACACTTATGGTATTAGTTGCTGTGCAAATTTCATGAGATTTGGATAAGTGATACTTCGGATTTGGAGTAGATCTTGTCAGCTATAGTGCAGCAGTTTTCAGCATGTAGCAGTGTGGAAAGATATGAAATCTGGTAGCAATATAGAAGTCAAAAGAAGCTAAAATTTTTACAGCTACTAGAAGGCTTAGTGTGTCACATCTTCACCAAATTTTGTGGTTTTTGGATATGTACTTTGGGAGATATGATTTATTCTTTGAAGAGTACAGAATCTGCCAGGAAAGTGACAATTATTGGATTGATCAAAAGTCACTTAGATTCAAAGGTCCTCAAATTAGAATCATATCTATAAGTGATTGAGGTACCTATGTTTTGGTTTTGGTTTGAGATAGAAGCATGACAAATGATGAGTACAAGACAATTTGTTTGAAGAGTGTATCTGGTACACATTTGGTACTCAAGCTAGAGATCAAGACCAAGATGAAGATGAAGATGGAGTTTAAGTTCTAGTGATAATTGGAGATCTTTTGATAGAAAGAAAAGGACTTAAACAAGTAGAAAGAAAAGGACTTAAAGAAAGATTCAAAGTTATTCATCAAATTAAGTCCAACAATATGGATCAATCAAACAAAATCTTTCAAGTGGATCAAGTGATTTTCTTTTAAGTTATTTCAAGTGAGTATCAATGATGGTTCTTTGGAGAGAGGTCACTTTATCCTAGGCTTGGATGGCTAAAATCAAAGTGGTAATCTAAAGGGACATTTGAGGTACTTGGTTGAAGAAAATCAAGAGATTGGTCTAGAAAGCAAGCAACACCCAAAAGAGAACAAGTCATGAAATTTTAAGTGGTATTACAAGTGGTGCATCTTTTAGTTCTCTCAAGCAAGCAATGATCAAAGAAGAAGCAAGCCAACCACAACAAGAAGAGTGCACTTGATCATTAGTGATTCTCAATTCATATGGGTGAAGAATAGGAATTCAAAGAATTGGTATCTATTGGTCTTCACCAAGCTTATAATTGGACTTCATGGTGCTATTGGAGAAATGAATTGAAATCTATATGACTATCTTCCTCTCCAATATAGCAAAGGTATCATTGTATTGTGCATGATCATTTTTCATCCCTTACTAGTATGCGGTTAGTGCATATAGTACATGCTTATAGGATCATGCATTATAAATGAATTTTTTTTTTATTCATAGACTACCACTATTTTGAATTGCAAACAAGTGACAAGTACAACCTCTTTAAGATGACAAAGGGGGAGAGTTTAATACAAAGGGAGAGATTAGTACAAAGTTTGAACCTTAAGCACCCTTTGTGCTTTGTGTGACAGCTTGTAGCCCCTTTGTCCTTAGTATGTCATTGTTGGACCTTTGTGGTGATAGATGACAAAGGGGGAGAGAGACTGATTAAAGCTTCAGGATAGTTTCATTTGCTTATCTTTGTACCTGAAGATATGTACTGCAGGCTATCGGTTCTTGTTTTTGAGCTTCATTGATGTATCTTGGATTTGAGATAGATTGTATCATGTGAGAGATGAGACTCACTTATGCTTTATCTATGTATCTCTTGAGACATGATCTTTTTTATATATCGGTGGTTTCTGGACTTGAGAAAATGTGTAATGAGTGCTATGTGTGAATTACATGTGTTATATTTATTTTCATAAGGACTATGCATGCTAGAATGAAAATATTTGATGTGATGCCTTTATATTTATTCTTGTGTGATATATCTTGTCATATGCATCACGGTTTAACTTTGTCACACACACATGCACCCCACGAATGCAATGATTTAGGGGGAGTCTCCTATATGTTTTAGTATGTGCAATTGACATTTGAGGTCATTTTGCGAATTCTAATCATAAGCACATATTAAGGGGGAGCCTCTCATAAATCATTGAACCCAAAAGTTTAAATGTTTATATCATTTTGTAAGCTTTAATCAAGTTGTCATCAATCACCAAAAAGGGGGAGATTGAAAGTGCATCTAGCCCTTTAGTGGGTTTTGGATGATTGAATGACAACGTGATTAAAGAACTAACCCGTTTGCTAAGTGTGGACAGGTAATAGGTTATCTCACAGGTACTTAATGAAAGCCAAAATGAAGTGTTGTTGTATAAACAATCTAGTTCAAGCACAAGACAACAATGCAAATGGAATTCATGCAAATGCTTGTTTATTGTGGGATTTCCATATACTATGTGAAAGCAAGCTCGTGAGTATTAGTTAATGAGACATGAGGGATTGCATATGGAATGGTCTCATATTTGAAGCTTGCTAAATTGAAATGAAAAAGATAATAATACATATGAATGAATGATTCAACACAAGATGTGACTTAATGGCTTGAGATGGTGAAGATATCAAGGAAAGGCTTCGAGGTACTAAGCAAGGGTGAAGGGCAAGCGACGGCTTGGCGGCCGAAGAACCTAGCTAGGGTGAAGAAGAAAGTACTTCCATTTAGTTGAGGTACTAATCAAGCTAAGATGGTCATATTAATGTGAAGGATCAAATCTATATTGGACAAGTTGATTAAAGTGACTTGATGCATTTGGAGTTATTCATATTTGATGAATGGAATCAAGTCACATGCTCAAGATGGCTATGCTCAAGTGAAAAGATCAATATTGACATGTTGGCACCCTCACTTGATGAAGATTGAAAGACACGGCATCAATTTAAAGAAGATCAACTCAAAAGGTTTAATTTCGTTTTTCTTTTGATCTTGAGTTAATAGGTATGCCGTACTATTAAGAGGGATGCAAGTTTAGGTGGTCTGAGGAAGATAGAGTGCTCAAGCATAATAATTAAATCAAAAGAGAGACACTCTAGCACTTCACGAGCACAAAGAATAATTTTCTGTGACTGTCGATGTCGAAAGTCCCGACGTAAGCCGGAACTCCCGACAGTCGGAAGTCATGACTCTTGCCGGAAGTGCTGACTCCCAGTCACTGCCTGTGCGGTGACTGTGGACGTCGGAAGTCCCGACGTGAGTCGGAACTCCCGACAGTCGGAAGTCCCGACCCAAGCCGGGAGTCCCGGCATCGATGGTTCTACTGACCTGCTGGCTGTGCACGTCGGAAGTCCCGACGTTCGTCGAAAGTTCCGACCGTCGGAAGTCCCGACGTTCGTCGGAAGTTCCGACGTTGGCTGTCTCGAGTGGACTTTTGACCTCGCATGAACAGTGTTTTCTTCATACGTCGGAAGTCCCGAGATCTGCATCGGAACTCCCGACGTAGATCTGAACGGTTAGATTTTGCCTTGGAGTATATATACCCGTCTTCTCCATTCTAACCGTTGCCCACTCATTTCATTGCAACGAACACTCGGCCAAAACAGCCCCCAAGCATTCTAGGCTCCCCTCTCTTCACTCCTTTGCTCCCAACTTCAATTCCTAAAGGGTTTGAGTGATTAGGGAGTGGATTGAGTGAGAAAAACACTTTGAGCAAGCTTGAGCACTTGATTTCTTCGTCAAGCCGGTTTGATTTGCATTTGTTACTCTTGGGGATTTTCCCCTAGCCGGCTAGGCGTTGCCCAAGAGCTTCCATCTTGTGGAAGAGCCTTGGGAAGTTTGTATTACCCTTGATTTCTAGTGAAGAAACTCAAGTGACCTTTGTGGTATCCTTGAGTGAGGCAAGGAGGTGGAAGAGACTCCGACCTAAGTGGTCACCTCAACAACGAGGACGTAGGAGCTCCTTTGTGGGGCTGCCGAACCTCGGGATAAATTCTTGTCTCCCGCGTGCTTGTTGTTGTTGTGATTTGCTCGAATTTACATGTATTTGGTTATCTTCCTCTCTCTAGCTATTTCTTAGGGTTTGGGCCTCGATCTACGGAGTGGTGGCTTATCAACGTCAAGAGAGTGACCCAACACCTTACCTTACCACTAGGAAGTGGGTTTGTAAGTTATCGGCATCACAAAGTTCATTTTAGCACTTGTAGTTCATTTCCCGTAGGGGTCGGAAGTGCTGACAGTTTGCGTTGGAAGTTCTGACCCAAACTGTCAGGACTTCTGACACGTCGGAAGTTCTGACCCAAACGTCGGGACTTCTGACACGTCGGAAGTTCTGACCCAAACTGTCGGGACTTCCGACATTAACTGACTAGTGCATTTTGATTCAACTCTTTGGTTGCCGTTGTTTGGCTCCCTAGGTTTATCTAGTATCTTTTATATACTTTGTGGCTAACTTGTGAGGGGTTGTATTACTTTGATTTGGAGTTTCCATTTTGAAAACTCCTATTACTAATCGTTTCCGCTTTTAAAGGTGTTGATTTTTCATAAACGCCTATTCACCCCCCCCCCCCCTCTAGGCGACATCCTAGATCCTTTCAGTTGGGAATGGGAAGAACACGTTTTTCTGGACCGATAAATGGTTGCATGGTCAAAGTTTGGCTCTACTAGTGCCTCACCTATTCAGGACAGTGTCCAACAGAGCAAAGAAAAGGACTGTGTTTGAAGCCCTTACTGAAATGAGATGGATTTCTGATATACGGCGGGGAGCATTTACAGTGGCTGTGTTGACTGAATACCTCTTCCTATGGGACCTTCTTTCAGATTTTGTACTGCAGCCAGAGGTCGAGGACTCACATACTTGGCAACTTTCGTCTTCAGGAAAATACTCTGCAAAATCTGCATATGAGGGGCTGTTCATTGGTGCAATTCAGTTCAGACCATGGGAAAGAATTGGGCACCTGGCAAGTGTAAATTCTTCATGTGGTTGGTTGCCCATAACAAATGTTGGACAGCTGATCGCCTCGCCAAGAGGGGGCTGCCTCACCCTGAATGCTGTCCACTCTGTGACCAAGCTGAGGAGACAATCGACCACTTGCTAGTATCTTGTGTTTTCACTCAGGAAGTGTGGTTCATCATCCTGCAGAGTTTTGGTTTGCAGCCCCAATCCCCTCAGCCTGACGACACCTCCTTTAATGACTGGTGGGAAAGTTCAGTTTCTAGAGTGGATGGTCAGATTAAAAAAGGTCTCAATTCTATCATAATTTTGGTGGCTTGGTCAATCTGGAATCATCACAATCGCTACGTGTTTGATGGGATTACCCCCAACCTGAATGGTGTTTTGTTGCTCATTAGAGAGGAGATACTTCTATGTAGTCTGGCTGGGGCTAGAGGAATTTCTCATCTCCTCGCTCTAGTTCCAAGTGCAAACTAGGACTCTCTTTCTCGGTCGAGGTCAAGTCTTTTTTTATGTAATAGGCGAGCAGTGGTTTCTTGAGTGTGGTGTGGTGTGTGTGGTGTTGTTGTCTTTGGGTTATGGGGTTTTACACCCCCTTTTCTTCTTAATATATAATGATACGCAGCTCTCCTGCGTGTTCGAGAAAAAAAAAATCGGGTCGTAGCACTTAGTCGAGTCCAAGGTAGCGATTAGGAGGACTAATCATGATTAATTGGATGACTTGATAACACTGGTTGGTTATAATCAGCGTGTAGTCCCAATAAGGAGTCTGGGCTCATCTGTGAATATTTTTTGCCCTTTTAATGATTGGTCACCAAGACACCTAGCACAAGTCCCCACCTTATCAACAACTAGGCGCTAGGAGCTACCCACGTAGTGCATATTTCTCTTATGCTCTATAGAAATTTACCTTTTTAAAAGATCAGTGGATGATCACAGATGAACAGGACACAAGAGTCAAACCTGATATTAATAGCATCAAACTACAGACAACTATCTTACTTAAAAAGATAAAATACAAATTTCTTGCAATACTGTACATGTTAGCATTATCTAATTTAAGTTGATGTCTCATCACAAGTACTACCTTATAACATGATTACTAAATCATATCTCAGGTTTGCCTGGCACACAATGAGTTCAAGAAACATTATTTTTTGTTCTGTCAGTTGGCAATATATATCTTATGCAAAAGACAATTACCTATGGAATGATTACAAAAAGCACATAGCAATTGTTTAGATACGAAATTGCTCCCTCCGCCCCAAAAAGGATGCAATTCTAGAGTAGTGTTAAACCAAATGATTTGAAGTTTGACCAAAATTATTATATAAAAATATACTAATATCTATCATACTAAATATCATTAGATTCGTCATTAAACATATTTTTATAGTATACCTAATTGGATTCATACATGTTAATATTTTCTATAAACTTAGTCAAACTTAAGATAATTTGACATTGACCAGACCTAGAATTGCATCCTTTTTGGGATGGAGGTAGTACTGAACACCGCCACTAGAGCGACATAGAAGGAAAAAAAAATCATGCTATACTTTACAACAAAAGGAATGACAATTTAAGAATAACTTGCCACTTGCTCCATGATGCAAGAAGTTCTTCAACTTCTTTCCTGCTGACTGTGGTATCATGACAACAGGTATTGTCACGTTAATGGAAGTGTCATTCTCACCGCAAACCATCTTGTAAAGCTCTAGAAACATGATACAGATTACTTTTTGCAAAAAAAAAACTTGCATGTATATTTGGAATATCAAACTATTTGGACAGAAAAATGAAAATACATGACACATTCTTGTTATACCTTCATTATCATTGATAACTAGTAAACCGGTCGCACCACCAGCCTGAGCAGTATTTGCTTTTTCCGTGAAAGCACATTCCCCACGTGTTGCTATAGCAACTGAACTTGTTAACTACAGTGACAAGGATTAACTTAGAACAAACTTATGGAATACATGCTTTCTTTATTAGGATTATGCTGATAGCACGACCATGGGAAATAAAAAGCCTACTACTGATGGTGTTAAAGTGAAACCTTTGATGTCAAGTTGGAGCAACAGTCAATTGGATTTGCGAGGACAGCAAATGATTTTTTTGCTTCATGAATATCTCTTGGCAAGGGAGCTCCAAATTTTGCACTTAGGCCAACAACAGTTGTACCTTCAGTCCCATTCACCCAATTCTTCACCTTAACCTGGAGAAAAGCTGGAACATAAGAAAGAGAAAAGGGTATTTTGGGTATTTGAGGGGAAACAGGATCAGGGCTATTTTCGACAAAAATAGAATAACAGACCAAGTGGTACATTTCAAAGCGGTGTGGACTTTTGATTGTTTTAAAAGTGAAGTAAAAAGTATAAGAAATATGGCATGTACTGAGTTTCTTGTTATTGAATACGAAAGGACAAAACAAGTTTAGAAAACTGAAAAGATGTTCCAATTTTACTTAAATATATATGAATATTTCAAAAAAAAACTAGTTTTTTGCCCAAGCAACAACCACCTAACATGATCCATTTCACTGGATCTGGGGGGTTTTGAGGGAAGTCTTTCACTGGAAATTCTGTCCAAAATCGTTGAAGCATTTATCTGAGACTTGGCTGTAGGGCAAGGGGCCCTTGCCCATTAGATTGATCATGTTTCTATTTGCAGGTTTTGCTTGGGCAATTTGGACTACTAGGAACAAGATGGCTATTGAGCAAAGGTTTCCAAAAGCTCTGACTGATGTGATATATGTTGCGCTATCCTTACAGCAGAAGTGGGGCGTCTTACTAAAGGAGGCAGCGGGTTTTGCATGTGAAGGATGATATCATGAGCTGGATGAAGAATTTTAAGCCTAGCTTGTTGGAGTCTACAGACATCTTCGAAATTTAGATTCTGTACTAGGCTCAGCACTTTGTTCTTTTGTTACTGGCTAAACTTGTATCCCCATTCTTGTATCGGTTACTATGCTTTCTTAAAAGCAGAGGTAAAACTCTTTTAAAAAAAATAGCCCACCTATTAGCCCCATGTTTGGATGGGCTAGAGCTAAAAAAATAGCTGGCTAAAAATTAGTCATATGCCTGCAGACAGGCCTTATTACATCCGCAAATCCCTCTACACGACCCGATCATCAGCCAGATCTCAGCATCGCACCTCTACCTACCAACTACAGGACTCCGGGAACTCCAAAACCAACTACTACCGGCAGTGACCTAATTAATGAGGAAGGGCCGCGAATCGAGTAAGCAAGGGGCAGGGGCAAAGCCATTACCAGCTGGAACTTGTTCGAGCAGCCGGGCGTCCGCGAAGTCCCCGCGTCGTCGTCGCTGGAGGCGTCGTCCGCCGCGGCGCCGCCAGCGAGGAGCAGCACAAGGAGGGCGGCGGCGAAGGGGAGGAGCGACGCGCGGTGGTCGGTCGCCATGGCGAGTTGGCGACGGGGGTGGCGCCGCTTTCTCCACGGATGGGGTCCGCCTTTGCGGTGGGCAAACGGATGCCTGATGCGAAGTGTCGTCGTCGTACAAAGGTATCCCTTCCATATGAAGTTTTTTTTTTTAGGCGACCCTTCCATATGAAGTTTTGAAGGAGGTGGGCTGCCGACAGCAGTTTGCACATCGACAGTTGCCAGCTCGTCTGCATCGATGGGGTCGCAGGCCATGGCACCCTCAGTAATCGGCCCATCGGATGATGAGGCCCATTTTCAGACACTATGGACGCCAAATCAGTCCGTTCAGCGACCACAGGGGCCGGAGACCGGGTCGTCAAACCCAAAGGACCGCACAGGCCCAGCCAAGAACGCATGCGACAGACCACTCCTCGTCATTCGGTGCCGCCGCGTACTCTTTCTTCCTTCCGCTATAAACCCCAAACGGGCAAACCCTACCTGCCGTCGCCCGCGCGCAGCTCCCGCCTTCGTCCGCGCCGGCGCCGCTCCATCGCCCTAAACTCCCCTTCTATTTCCACCGGGAACTAGCTGAAAGGAGAGGAAGCAGAGGGGGATGGCGTCCTCGGATGAGGAGACGAGCCGTCTCTTCCGCATCCGCCGCACGGTGTTTGAGATGCTGCGCGACCGCGGATACAAGGTCGACGAGGAAGAAATCAATCTCCCAAGGAACGTGTTCATCGATCGCTACGGCAACCCCGTCCGCCGCGAAGACCTCGCCATGAGCGCCGTGAAGTTGTCGAACGGCTCCTCCGACCAGGTCCCTCCCCTGTTCCGCTGCTCCCCCATACGCCGCCGCCGCCGCCTCGGCGTAACCCTAGCCGTGCGTTACCCCTGCAGATCTACGTGTTCTACCCCAATGAGGCAAAGCCCGGGGTGAAGACGATCAGGAGCTACGTCGAGAAGATGAAGCAGGAGAACGTCTTCGCTGGCATACTCGTCGTGCAGCAGGCGCTCAGCGCGTTCGCACGCAGCGCCGTTCAGGAGGTCTCCCAGAAATACCACCTCGAGGTCTTCCAGGTCCACTCTCTAATTTCTCTTTACCTCATTGCATTGGTATATCTCTATGTCAGTATGTGCGCTGCTCCTTGCGAAAACTGTGGCTGACTCTTATTGTGATGCTGTCCAGGAAGCTGAGCTTCTTGTCAACATTAAGAACCATGTCCTAGTGCCAGAGCACGTGGTCCTGACACCAGCAGACAAGAAGACTCTTCTAGAGCGGTACACCGTGAAGGAAACCCAGGTCGAATAATTTTGCCTATTCTTTCCTCAGAGTAGCCTGGCTGTTTGTGTCTATTGGAGCATAATGATTCTAAAATTTGTTTTGTGTTCAATTCTTTCGGTTAAGGTTTTATGTACAGTGATTGCATAAAACTATGCCTGGGTCTGCATATTGGGAAGTAATTGCCCTCCCATGATTTTCCTGAAGCAATAAGTTGCTGAGTATTAAGCCATTTTCAGCTTGTTTGCATGCTGTAGCCTGTTAGCTTGAATGTCCATTTGATTTTAGCTACCTCATTGGGAACTGACGAAACGCATAAATGTCCATTTGATTTTTTAGTTACCTACCTCATTGAGAACTGGCAATGTGAATGTGTTCAGGCCAAATTGACAATCTGTAGTAGTTATCATCTAAACAGCAAAAAGAACATGTCATGTGTTATGGTAAAGTATGAGTAGAGATTGAAAGCACTGGTCTGCTATATAAGTTTGAACGTTTAGTTAGCCTTGTGACATAAGAATAGACTTATGGCATGCACATTTTTCAGTTTGGCTTCCTATTTGTTTACCCAAATTGTGAAGAGAATAAGTCAGACCATAGCTAGCCTTATTGGTTTTGTTACTGCAGTTAATTTCATTGCAGATTAGGACCGTTAACTACTCTATAACAAGAGTTGTGTATAATTTCAGACTTTAAGTAGAGTGATAAACTATGTATGCAAGATGTTATCTGAAGCACTACAGTGCTAAAATAGGTGAGAATGGGAGGCACTAACTGTGGTAGTAAAAAATCTATTGAGGCAGAAATATATTTTTAAACTCAGAGTTAGTTTAAACAAGTTATGCAAATTTGTAATTGGAAAATTATGCTTTCAGATGTTATTAGTACTAGTGTAATTGGAAAACAAGTTATGCTTTCAGGTGAAACTAGGGGTGACTTGCAGTAGCGATGGCCCTGCCTCTGCCCTCTCATGGTCCAATGTTTTCGTTACAGACCCTTCTATCAAATAAAATCATATGCTGTAGCTTAGTTTTTAACCAAAGTGATGTACCTTAATTAACAGCCAGTACCTTGTAGTCCTGGTTCTGCCCCTGCAAGTGATCTCATTTGCTTGGGGATTTTTCTTTTCTCTAGGCAACTGGTTTTCTAATTTCATGATGTTCGCAGTTGAGTTTGGCTAGTGTCAGACACCCCTTTCACCTAGTTGCACTGTCTTACTTTCATCGAGCTTTACATTTCTAATAACAAGGCTCTGCTCTGTGATCAGAAAAAGAAACAGATTCCTTGCGCCATAGATTCCTACTCGTATCACTATTCCTGCTGATGCTTTGTGTTCTGATGATATGAAACTATCTATGATGCAGCTCCCCCGGATTCAGATTACAGACCCGATAGCAAGATACTATGGGATGAAGCGTGGGCAGGTCGTGAAGATCACCCGAGCCAGTGAGACTGCTGGAAGATACATCACCTACCGCTACGTTGTCTGAGTTTTTGCTACATTCTCATGGCTTGAGCTTCCGCACCAAGTGAAAATACCTCCCTAGTTGCCAATCTAGCTGTGTACTTTGAAACATTCGTTGCTGCTGAGAATCCGAAGTACCTTCGTAGTGCACTGATGCTCTCCCTTGAGAACTGATTGGCGTTGTGCCATTTTGGCAGTAGAAATAGGTTGCTGTTCCCATAGCTCTGTTACATCTCATTTTAGTGAATCATTGTGCCGTTTTTTAGAGGACAAGCTTTGACCTGCACAACTTCCAGTTACCAGGATTCTGCTCTGTATTAATTTATGCCCTCCGGAGCTGGTTTTCAGTCTGACGGATGACGAAGATTCTCGTTTCTGAGATGCAGGCGCGAGGGAATATGTATGCGTAGTCCTGAGCTGTCTGTTCCTGTCAATGGTTGAGTAGTGCTCCATCTGTCCTAAAATAAATATATTTTTTAAAAAATTTTCCGATGAGTTAAATTTTTAAAGTTTGATCAAATTTTTATAAAAATGTACTAAATTTTTTTATACATAATAACTATCATTAGAATGAGCATAGAGTATACTTTTATAATAAATTTATTTGAAGATACAATGTTGATATTATTTTTTATATTTAAAGTTAAACTTAAAAAAAGGTTTGACTATTGAAGTAGCGAGATGAATATCTAAGCAGTGTGGCAGTGCGCGTTTCCTTTCAGGTAGTGTTTAGATGGCGAAAATTTTTGCAAAATATCTAAGCAGTGTGGCAGTGGGCGTTTCCTTTCATGTAGTGTTTAGATGGGGAAAATTTTTGTAAAATGTTACTGTAGCAATTTTCGTTGTTATTTAACAATTAGTGTTCAATCATGGACTAATTAGGTTTAAAAGATTTGTCTCGTGAATTTCGTCTAAACTGTGTAATTAGTTTTATTTTTTATCTATATTTAATGCTTCATGTATGTGTCAAAGATTCAATGTGATGATGAATCTTGAAAAATTTTACAAAATTTTCTAGAACTAAACTGGACCTCAGCCTAGGTGCCAATTGAATAAACGACTGTTTACAAAAAAAAAATTGAATAAACGACTCCTTGAGCTGCAACCGAACGACGACATGACATGACACTACTAATAAGAGAACAAACATGCCAGTACGTTTCCACTTTTCCATCCTGCTGTTGATTTGGAGAATCTCTAGCTTAACTTGATTCAGGCCTCGTTTAGATGCCACCAAAATTCTAAGTTTTTTCACTCTCTCTCCATCACATCAATTTTTAGCCGCTTGCATGGAGTATTAAATATAGGTAAAAAAAATAACTAATTACACAGTTTAGTTGGAAATCACGAGATGAATCTTTTGAGCCTAGTTAGTCCACGGTTGAACAATATTTATCAAATAAGACGAAAGTAGTACTATTCATCGGGTTCATTTCTTTTCAGCATCTAAACGAGGCCTCACATTCTTTCTCACTACTCGAACATTCCAATTCCATACGGTCATCGTTCTTTGGTAATAACCTGAGGGGCTTGTCGACGTTTCTGCTGCCTCGGGCTCTAGGAAAGCAAGATATTTATGTCTGTGGCCTGTTAGCTTGTGTTATAATTTGTATTTTTTGGCTTGTCTTTTCAGCTGAAATAGTATTTTTCTTTCACAACAAATCAGTCAAAACAGTTTTTCAACTTGTTCTTTCAGCGAAGCGAACGGGGCCTATATAATATTCCCTTTGTCTCAAATTATCTGTCGTTTTTTTGTTTTCGTGTCACAAGTTTGACTCGATTTATAAAAAATACATACAACATTTATATTTCTAAATAAATTTATTAAAAAACTAGATTCAAAGATCTTTTTGATGATACCAATTATATGCTATAAATATTAATATTTTTTAATATATATTTTATTAAAGTTGTTTCTCGAAAAACGAAAACGATAGATATTTTAGGACGGGTACCAGTGCAGTTGTCAGAACCACACGGCAAGAATTGGGTGGATGTGGATCGATCCGCCTCAAATGCCTCCCGGAAAGTCGCTGCCGGAGAAAAGAAGCCCTACTCGCTCAAGTCGGTCAACGACGCCAACGGCGGCGACGGCGACGGCGATATGCCCCTCCGGCTCCCGCGTCCAAGCACGACCGGCCATGGAGCGGGGCGCGGTCGATGTGTCGTTCGTCGCTCGTATCATCTGCCCAAAGAATATTCACGCCGCGTTTAGTTCCGGCTAAAGTTTTTTATTTGGTAATAATTGTTCAAACATCGACTAATTAGGCTCAAAACGTTCGTCTCGCAAAGTATAATCAAACTGTGCAATTAGTTTTTAATTTCGTCTACATTTAGTATTTTATGTATGTACCGTAAATTTGATGTAACGGAGAATTTTTTTTTTACATAATACTAAATTCAGAAAATTGGCGAACTAAACGTGGCCTCGTTCAGATCGCAACAGGGGGTTGCCGCTGTCCTGCTGCAGAGTGCAGACCGCAGAACCGCAGGGCAAAGTAGGACCAGCCGTGGAAAAGTCTAGGACTGAGCGTAAATCCCACCCACGTGCTAACTAACAGAGAAAAAACGGCACTGTCTAACGCTCTGTAATTTTCAGGTATCAATTGGAATTGTATTTTTCTCTCACGACAAATCAATCGAAACAATATTTTAATTTATTTTTTTAGCGAAACGAACGAGTGTAACAGTAACAGCCTTGCACTTGCACCGCGGTAAAATTAAAAAGAAAAATGTTGAGCGAGAGCCGGAGATGAGCCGACACGGAACGCCAACATATCCCTGGTGGTTCACTATCATGCCACTATTAAATCGTGTAGGCCACGGGCTCGTACCCATCATGTGCATTGCAGGGGTCAGGTCAGGTGTTGTTGGTCTATCAGGCCAAAGGCACGATCATCACACTGCAGACGAGACTATCCACGGATGCCTTGCCAGCTGTTGAGCTCACTCAACAATTCAGAAGCTACAGGCTACACAACCCAGAACCAGATGTTTGCGCTTGCAGAGCCCTGATTTCAGAGGGAGCTATGCTAAGCACTTGCAGAAGAAAGGAAACCCAACGAGTTACAAAGACAGTCGACAATCAAATGAGTGATTTTTCACAGGGCGTCAATACAGCACATTCAAGTTTCAAGATTGGGAGGCAACTAGACGCTACTGCTCATCTTCTAGCTAGGGAAGCATCGACAGGTGTAATCAGGGAACCCTTTTAGCTCCTAGCAACTCGCTGCTGTTAATAAACATCGTTTCTCGTCAAAAACAAAATGACTGTTTTTTTTTACCACTACTAGCTCAGGGGGTGTTTGGTTTCTATAGGCCCTCCTAAAATTCCTGTCACATCGAATGTTTAGACACATGCATGGAGTATTAAATATAGACTAATTATGAAACTAATTACATAACTTGTGACTAATTTGCGAGGCGAATCTTTTAAACCTAATTAATCCATGATTTGACAACGTAGTGCTACAGTAAACATATGCTAATGTCAGATTAATTAGACTTTAAAAAACGTCTCGCAAATTAGCCTCTATCTATGTAATTGATTTTTTAATTAATCTATATTTAATGCTCTTTATTAGTATCTAAACGTTCGATGTGACATGAATTTTAAAAACGACTCAAGACCCCACCACCCTTAGCTTTGATCAGAAAAGGTGTTCGTTGGAGCTCTTTTGTCTTGAGCGGTAGCCATTCGCTAGGCGCAACATGCTCTTCTCAATGCAAGACAAAACAACTGGTAATAAATACTCTAGTACAATGACTGAACCACCAGCTAAGTCGCCCTGTTCGTTGGTTTCTGGACTGGTTTAGGCTGGCTAGTGCTGATTTACTGTGAGAGAAAAACACTGTTGGTTGGTTGATTTAGGCTGACTGAAACCAACAAGCGAACAGGCTGAAAGGGTGTTCGACTGGCGGGCTGGCCAGCCCACTCACGAAATCACTGTTCACATAAACAGTGATTTCAGACAGAACGGTATTTCCTCCTCACAATAATCAGCTGGAACAATGTTTTGGCTTATTTTTCAGTCCTACCGAACAGGCCCTTGCAAATCACATGTCGATCTTCTTCGTTTGTCCATCAACAAGGTACCGTTTAGTTCCACTTCATTTTGCCAAATTTTTCAAGATTCCCCGTCACATCAAATCTTTGGACGCATGCATGAAGTATTAAATATAAATAAAAAATAAAATTAATTACACAGTTTAGACGAAATTCACGAGACAAATCTTTTAAGTCTAATTAGACTATGATTGGATACTAATTGCCAAACAACGAAAGTGCTACACTACCATTTGTCAAAAAATTTCGCAAGGCAAGGTAAAACTCTCGCGAAGTCTAAAATATTGCGGTGTCACTT